>NC_051863.1:158515121-158542621 GCF_015732765.1 Culex quinquefasciatus | reverse complement strand
ATTGAAGTGATTTTTACTTTCGCCAAAAAAAAAACTTTTTGTGGTACTTTACATTAGATTTCCACAAAAAAATTAAAATATTTTGATCGACCCCAGACATGCTAAATATGATTATAAACGCAGAGAAATACATTTCTAATTGTTTTCATTAGGTTAGACTTCTATTCCGTTTAAAATTTTAAGGTTTTCTGAAAAAAATGTTCTCTTGATTTTTCCAACCGATTTTGAAGGAGTCGGGGAGAGGGGCGAAAGAAACTTTGAAAAATATTTGCCACGGTCTTATTTATTATGACTTTGATTTTTTATGAAAATGATAAATACGAGTTAACTGCTTTAAAATATTGGAAGGATTATTTAAAAACTCTCAATGTGTAATGTTTTTTTCTCAATGGAAATTAGTTCGAATCAGAAAACGGTCTACATTATTGGATTCTTTGGAAAATTTTAGACTAAGAACAGTATACATTTTAGAATACAAGTTTGAAGTGTTCCAGAAACAGAATTCAAAAATATCTTCAGATTTATTGGTAGTAAATTTGGAAAATTAAAGAATCATGCTACAAAATTTGTTTTTTTTTTTTTTGTGGAAACAAACAAGGAATATTTACGAAAAAACTATTACGATAAAAGGGGCCAATTTTTTTTTTTCAATTTTCTCGTGTTTAGGAGGTAGTTTTGAGCAACCTGTGTTCTACGAAAAACGTTACTTCTCTTGTTTTTGGAATTTTCTATTTCATTTGAAGTAGGTTTTTTTATTTGCAGTTAAAATGATTAGTTTATGTTTGTTTTTGATAGTTTTAGGCTTATTCTACCGTTATCCTATTATTTTCCTTGTTTGTTTTTCATGTTTTTACAGCACTTCTTTATGTTTTTGCTTGTTTTTCACATTTTCTGCTATAGAACGATACCATTGTCCTTTAAATTGTAGAAAAAAGCGTAGATGCATAGCCTGGGACTTTACATAAATAACTGTATACTTATTTTTACAAAACAAATAGGACATGTTAGTTAAGATCACAATTGGCCTCAGAAAAAATGACATTTTTAAAAACATTGGCAGATTCACATAAAAGAAGTGAAACTTTCAACCCTAATTTAGTGAGTTCTTCTTTCCAATGCTTTTTGATCATCAAAAAAATGGTTGAAAAATTGATTTTTGGTGAATTTTCAGACGGATCTTAACTTCAAATAACCTAAAAAACTTTGTATATAAAATATTATAAACTAAATTTACCTTAAAAAATATTGTGATTTTTTTTTCAAATCGAAAATTTAAATTTACCTTGCTAATGGGCATTTTGACGTAAAACATTCGAATTGCAAACTTTTTAGCTTAAATTTGTAAGAAAAACAAAGTCACTGTTGGCAGTCAAATTATTTTTTTTGTACTTTTGATAAAAAAAAACATTAACAAAAACGTACATGGGCACAGTGTGGCCTACCCCAGTACATATTTTAAAAATATTTATTAAATATGAAGATTTTTTAAATAATAATTTAGAAATTGTTTCAAATTCACGGATGTCTATTCCTCGAAATTCCCAAATCCAACATCGTCAGACACCCTCAACTTTAAAGTCCTTAACACATGCTGGTCACTATTTAAGGATCACCACCCAACCTCACCCCCTGGCAATCCTTTCTCAGCTGACATCGAAATATTTTAAGCTCCGTTGACTAATCGTCGTCGTCGTCGCCGTCGCCGGTGGTGTCTTCAGCCCGGACAAACTGTGCCGCGACCGTCTTCAACCCGGGAGGAGATGGCGCTGCACTGATTGGAGGGCTTTAATTGCAAATCCGACGTGTGCATTCCGGCGCGTAAAATTTATTGTTGACCTATGCCGGAGGATTGCATTGTTGAGGAAATGGGAAAAAAAAATCTTTTTGTTGTGACATTGTTTGCACTTTGAATTGGGAATGGTTCAATTGCTTTCGGTGCGGTTATTGTTGCAGACAGGTTGCAAAATGGCCCGCGGTAGCGTGTTTTGATTGGATGTCACTTGAGCAATTAATTATTTAGAAGCATTCTTGAGCAAGTAGTTTCAAAGCAGAAGTGAAGAAGATAAGATATAAAACTTGTTAAAGACCCCCCGACATGTGTAATATCCCAAGAAGTCTTGCTAAATTTACGGTTGAAAAGCTTCGGATAAGTTCAATTTATACAGCAAAACCAAAAGACTTCAGGGTTGGATTCGATTATCGTTGCACATACGGACGATGGTTTTTCCTTGGTGTTGGCCACTTGCTGAAGCAGAACATCAAGATGATCTGAGGTTAACCAGGGCAATCTGCTACGAAAAGGTCAAGACTTCATTACGTGCCGACCAGTTGAGTGAAGTAAGGTGGGTGGTTTCCCAAGAGAGGCTAGACTTGATTGCAGGATGAATTGAACCAACTTGGTTTCGTTGTGAAAATTGTTTTTAAGAAAATTTGTTTTTGTTCAGGATTTTCAGAGAAAACTAAATGAATTCTTAGAAATGCTTTATCCAAAAAGGGGCTAGAAGTCAACAATTGTTCGTGTCATCAACTAGCAATATTGAGGTATTCCATTTCAACGATTACTTATTCAAACAGCGCCGAATAATTTATCCCCTTGCACAGCCAAACTTGTGGCCAGTACAAGTTCATGCATTTATACATGACTTAAGGGGAATCCGGTGCAACTTTCTACTTGTACCAGGGAGGGGTTTGGCTGGTCGGCAAGCCACATATTTGGACGGCGAATTGATTCATAGGGTTCGAAAGATCACATGAAACGATTTACACGGAAATCAACCAAAACAAACATGGTCGAAATTGGTTTTTGTCTAGGGTGCAAGAGAAAGGGGGATGAATGTTTTTCGATGGTCATTTCAGAGAAAATGAAAATATCAGGTTGGATAGGTTTTGAAATTTAACATTTTTATACAATTTGACCACTACCTCTTATCGCCTTAAAGCATGCAACCACCGCAACAAAAACATATCGCCTGTCACATCTATCGATCTGTGATCGATTCCACACCTGGGAAGTTCCTCAACAAGGCGCCCAATGGAAAGTTGCAGCTGGGCGGCCCAACCTAACGAACTTATCACGAACCAAAAACTTGCTGACTGTTAGGGGAGAGCCACGTTTCCCAGAACCAAAGGGGCCAATAACCAACCTCTTCACGAGTTATTGGAAAAAAGATCTTATCATCCAGCCACGAACTGAGAACCTGAAACCGAACTTCGAAACAGCCAGGCGGGGGTGCAGCCACCTTTTTGTTGCGTCGTTGTGTTTGGTGAAGTAATCAGCCTCTGAGACATGAACTTTCCAGCACGTGGACAAAACCTGTTACAGGATACATATCTGATGGTAAAATCGATACCTCCTCATTAGTGGCGGGACGTGACTTGCAGCCTTCGTCCTCCACCGCGGTTCAAGGGGGCGTGTACCAGCTCGTTAATGCACGTGTAGCTGATGGTGGTTGGACCATAATTTCCATCAGGTTCGAAGAGACAATGTGTAATGAGGGATCGAACCGCGGGAGGACACTCCCTCCTTCGGTATTGACGTGGTGACCCTTTGGACAATCGCGGTGTGCGTGAGTCTTATCGGTTCACTTTCCGTAAGGGTTATCTTAATTTGGGTTCTGTTATCGTAAATTGTAAGTTTGACTTCTATTTTTAAGGTAAATGAAGAGTAATGATAGGGAAATTTTGACCGAAAGTCAAAGGTTAATTGTTGAATCAATGAAAAAGAATTTCATTTAAAGTTGAAGATCTTCAAAATAAAAGAGAAACAACATCTAAAAAATACAAAAATACAAAAATACAAAAATACAAAAATACAAAAATACAAAAATACAAAAATACAAAAATACAAAAATACAAAAATACAAAAATACAAAAATACAAAAATACAAAAATACAAAAATACAAAAATACAAAAATACAAAAATACAAAAATACAAAAATACAAAAATACAAAAATACAAAAATACAAAAATACAAATACAAAATACAAAAATACAAAAATACAAAAATACAAAAATACAAAAATACAAAAATACAAAAATACAAAATACAAAAATACAAAAATACAAAAATACAAAAATACAAAATACAAAATACAAAAATACAAAAATACAAAAATACAAAAATACAAAATACAAAAATACAAAAATACAAAATACAAAATACAAAAATACAAAAATACAAAAATACAAAATACAAAAATACAAAAATACAAAAATACAAAAATACAAAATACAAAATACAAAAATACAAAAATACAAAATACAAAATACAAAATACAAAATACAAAAATACAAAAATACAAAAATACAAAAATACAAAAATACAAAAATACAAAAATACAAAAATACAAAAATACAAAAATACAAAAATACAAAATACAAAAATACAAAAATACAAAAATACAAAAATACAAAAAAACAAAAAATACAAAAATACAAAAATACAAAAATACAAAAATACAAAAATACAAAAATACAAAAATACAAAAATACAAAAATACAAAAATACAAAAATACAAAAATACAAAAATACAAAAATACAAAAATACAAAAATACAAAAATACAAAAATACAAAAATACAAAAATACAAAATACAAAATACAAAAATACAAAAATACAAAATACAAAAATACAAAAATACAAAATACAAAAATACAAAAATACAAAAATACAAAAATACAAAAATACAAAAATACAAAAATACAAAAATACAAAATACAAAATACAAAAATACAAAAATACAAAATACAAAAATACAAAATACAAAAATACAAAAATACAAAAATACAAAAATACAAAAATACAAAAATACAAAAATACAAAAATACAAAAATACAAAATACAAAAATACAAAAATACAAAAATACAAAAATACAAAAATACAAAATACAAAAATACAAAAATACAAAAATACAAAAATACAAAAATACAAAAATACAAAAATACAAAAATACAAAAATACAAAAATACAAAAATACAAAATACAAAAATACAAAAATACAAAAATACAAAAATACAAAAATACAAAAATACAAAAATACAAAAATACAAAAATACAAAAATACAAAAATACAAAATACAAAAATACAAAATACAAAAATACAAAAATACAAAAATACAAAAATACAAAAATACAAAATACAAAAATACAAAATACAAAAATACAAAAATACAAAATACAAAAATACAAAAATACAAAAATACAAAAATACAAAAATACAAAATACAAAAATACAAAAATACAAAAATACAAAATACAAAAATACAAAATACAAAAATACAAAAATACAAAAATACAAAAATACAAAAATACAAAAATACAAAATACAAAAATACAAAAATACAAAAATACAAAAATACAAAAATACAAAAATACAAAATACAAAATACAAAAATACAAAAATACAAAATACAAAAATACAAAAATACAAAAATACAAAAATACAAAAATACAAAAATACAAAATACAAAAATACAAAAATACAAAAATACAAAATACAAAAATACAAAAATACAAAAATACAAAATACAAAAATACAAAATACAAAAATACAAAAATACAAAATACAAAAATACAAAAATACAAAAATACAAAATACAAAAATACAAAAATACAAAAATACAAAAATACAAAAATACAAAATACAAAAATACAAAAATACAAAAATACAAAAATACAAAAATACAAAAATACAAAAATACAAAAATACAAAAATACAAAAATACAAAATACAAAATACAAAAATACAAAAATACAAAAATACAAAATACAAAAATACAAAAATACAAAAATACAAAAATACAAAAATACAAAAATACAAAAATACAAAAATACAAAAATACAAAAATACAAAAATACAAAATACAAAAATACAAAAATACAAAAATACAAAAATACAAAAATACAAAAATACAAAAATACAAAAATACAAAAATACAAAAATACAAAAATACAAAAATACAAAAATACAAAAATACAAAAATACAAAAATACAAAAATACAAAAATACAAAAATACAAAATACAAAAATACAAAAATACAAAATACAAAAATACAAAAATACAAAAATACAAAAATACAAAAATACAAAAATACAAAAATACAAAAATACAAAATACAAAATACAAAAATACAAAAATACAAAAATACAAAAATACAAAATACAAAAATACAAAAATACAAAAATACAAAAATACAAAAATACAAAAATACAAAAATACAAAAATACAAAAATACAAAAATACAAAAATACAAAAATACAAAAATACAAAAATACAAAAATACAAAAATACAAAAATACAAAAATACAAAAATACAAAAATACAAAAATACAAAAATACAAAAATACAAAAATACAAAAATACAAAAATACAAAAATACAAAAATACAAAAATACAAAAATACAAAAATACAAAAATACAAAAATACAAAAATACAAAATACAAAAATACAAAAATACAAAAATACAAAAATACAAAAATACAAAAATACAAAAATACAAAATACAAAAATACAAAAATACAAAATACAAAAATACAAAAATACAAAAATACAAAAATACAAAAATACAAAATACAAAAATACAAAATACAAAAATACAAAAATACAAAAATACAAAAATACAAAAATACAAAAATACAAAAATACAAAAATACAAAAATACAAAAATACAAAATACAAAAATACAAAAATACAAAAATACAAAAATACAAAAATACAAAATACAAAAATACAAAAATACAAAAATACAAAAATACAAAATACAAAAATACAAAATACACAAAATACAAAAATACAAAAATACAAAAATACAAAAATACAAAAATACAAAAATACAAAAATACAAAAATACAAAAATACAAAAATACAAAAATACAAAATACAAAAATACAAAAATACAAAATACAAAAATACAAAAATACAAAAACAAAAATACAAAATACAAAAATACAAAAATACAAAAATACAAAAATACAAAATACAAAAATACAAAAATACAAAAATACAAAAATACAAAAATACAAAATACAAAAATACAAAAATACAAAAATACAAAAATACAAAAATACAAAAATACAAAAATACAAAAATACAAAAATACAAAATACAAAAATACAAAAATACAAAAATACAAAAATACAAAAATACAAAATACAAAAATACAAAATACAAAAATACAAAATACAAAAATACAAAAATACAAAAATACAAAAATACAAAAATACAAAAATACAAAAATACAAAAATACAAAATACAAAAATACAAAAATACAAAAATACAAAAATACAAAATACAAAAATACAAAAATACAAAAATACAAAAATACAAAATACAAAAATACAAAAATACAAAAATACAAAAATACAAAATACAAAAATACAAAAATACAAAAATACAAAAATACAAAAATACAAAAATACAAAAATACAAAAATACAAAAATACAAAATACAAAAATACAAAATACAAAAATACAAAAATACAAAAATACAAAATACAAAAATACAAAAATACAAAAATACAAAAATACAAAAATACAAAAATACAAAAATACAAAAATACAAAAATACAAAAATACAAAAATACAAAAATACAAAAATACAAAATACAAAAATACAAAAATACAAAAATACAAAAATACAAAAATACAAAAATACAAAAATACAAAAATACAAAAATACAAAAATACAAAAATACAAAAATACAAAAATACAAAAATACAAAAATACAAAAATACAAAAATACAAAAATACAAAAATACAAAAATACAAAAATACAAAAATACAAAATACAAAAATACAAAAATACAAAAATACAAAAATACAAAAATACAAAAATACAAAAATACAAAATACAAAAATACAAAAATACAAAAATACAAAAATACAAAAATACAAAAATACAAAAATACAAAAATACAAAAATACAAAATACAAAAATACAAAAATACAAAAATACAAAAATACAAAAATACAAAAATACAAAAATACAAAAATACAAAAATACAAAAATACAAAAATACAAAAATACAAAAATACAAAAATACAAAAATACAAAATACAAAAATACAAAATACAAAAATACAAAATACAAAAATACAAAAATACAAAATACAAAAATACAAAAATACAAAAATACAAAAATACAAAAATACAAAAATACAAAAATACAAAAATACAAAAATACAAAAATACAAAAATACAAAAATACAAAAATACAAAATACAAAAATACAAAAATACAAAAATACAAAATACAAAAATACAAAAATACAAAAATACAAAAATACAAAATACAAAAATACAAAATACAAAATACAAAAATACAAAAATACAAAAATACAAAAATACAAAAATACAAAAATACAAAATACAAAAATACAAAATACAAAAATACAAAAATACAAAAATACAAAAATACAAAATACAAAAATACAAAAATACAAAAATACAAAAATACAAAAACAAAAATACAAAAATACAAAATACAAAAATACAAAATACAAAATACAAAAATACAAAAATACAAAAATACAAAATACAAAAATACAAAAATACAAAAATACAAAAATACAAAAATACAAAAATACAAAATACAAAAATACAAAAATACAAAATACAAAAATACAAAAATACAAAATACAAAAATACAAAAATACAAAAATACAAAAATACAAAAATACAAAATACAAAAATACAAAAATACAAAAATACAAAAATACAAAATACAAAAATACAAAAATACAAAAATACAAAAATACAAAAATACAAAAATACAAAAATACAAAAATACAAAAATACAAAATACAAAAATACAAAATACAAAATACAAAAATACAAAATACAAAAATACAAAAATACAAAAATACAAAAATACAAAATACAAAAATACAAAAATACAAAAATACAAAAATACAAAAATACAAAAATACAAAAATACAAAAATACAAAAATACAAAAATACAAAAATACAAAATACAAAATACAAAAATACAAAAATACAAAATACAAAAATACAAAATACAAAAATACAAAAATACAAAAATACAAAAATACAAAATACAAAAATACAAAAATACAAAAATACAAAATACAAAAATACAAAAATACAAAATACAAAAATACAAAAATACAAAATACAAAAATACAAAAATACAAAAATACAAAATACAAAAATACAAAAATACAAAAATACAAAATACAAAAATACAAAAATACAAAAATACAAAAATACAAAAATACAAAAATACAAAAATACAAAATACAAAAATACAAAAATACAAAAATACAAAAATACAAAATACAAAAATACAAAAATACAAAAATACAAAATACAAAAATACAAAATACAAAATACAAAAATACAAAAATACAAAATACAAAAATACAAAAATACAAAATACAAAAAAATACAAAAAAATACAAAAATACAAAAATACAAAAATACAAAAATACACAAAAAAATACAAAAATACAAAAATACAAAAATACAAAATACAAAATACAAAAATACAAAAATACAAAAATACAAAAATACAAAAATACAAAAATACAAAAATACAAAAATACAAAAATACAAAATACAAAAATACAAAAATACAAAAATACAAAAATACAAAAATACAAAATACAAAAATACAAAATACAAAAATACAAAAATACAAAAATACAAAAATACAAAAATACAAAATACAAAAATACAAAAATACAAAAATACAAAAATACAAAAATACAAAAATACAAAATACAAAAATACAAAAATACAAAAATACAAAAATACAAAAATACAAAAATACAAAAATACAAAAATACAAAAATACAAAAATACAAAAATACAAAAATACAAAAATACAAAAATACAAAATACAAAAATACAAAAATACAAAAATACAAAAATACAAAAATACAAAAATACAAAAATACAAAATACAAAAATACAAAATACAAAAATACAAAAATACAAAATACAAAAATACAAAAATACAAAATACAAAAATACAAAAATACAAAATACAAAAATACAAAAATACAAAAATACAAAAATACAAAAATACAAAAATACAAAAATACAAAAATAAGCATAAGCATAAGCATAGGTGCCCACCCGCAGTTGCTACTCCGTTATTGACCAGGACCTCCAGAAGTTACATCCACGAGCCGTGGAAGATAAGTGGGTGCTATCTTTCCTCGCTTCGCAACTTCTCAAAGGCCCCTATCATGCTGATCAATACCGGCGCCGGCCACGACCAGTGGTAGGGTCACGGGGAAGTGGATGGGAATGTTAGTCCGATACTTGAGTGATAGAGACCGCCCAATCGACTGCTTCTCCGACAAAGTATCACATGAGTTTTGAGGGGTTAGTAGATGGGTATGAGGTCAGGATTCACGAGTGGCAGTGATGTGACCATGAGCATTTTGTTTATCGGTTGAAATTTTAAATCTTAGGCAGCCGGCTGCGGAAAGATAAATAATTGATTATTTAAAAAGTTTGTTTTAATCGAACGCGTGCCAACCGAGCGGTAGTGCTATGGGCTGGACTTATCAGTATATTTTTACTGTTGGTACAATTAAGATAACACGAGCAAATGTCAAAAATAGTAGATGAGTTAATACTAAAGCTGCCAGTTGGAATAAATTATTACGATCAACGAATATAAACGAAAAGAAAACAGGACACCACGTAACCGATTGTAATGAAATTAAAACAATAACTTAAACGAACTTAACCGGCGGCGTGCCTTCCTATCAACGATGATAAAAGAAGGACTTATAAATTTAAAATATAAAAAGACTCCAAAAAATACATTGCATAGTAACCGCGAAGTCCCGCTACTCACAATAGAATCCGAAAGATAGCTATCTAGAATTTTAAATATAGTATTAATTCGACCGCGATCCTCCAGAAATTCTTCGTCGGCGTGCCTTCCGATCAACGGTGATGTAAGAAGGGCTTTATTCATTAAAATGATTTTATATCATAAGCCTTAAAACATATTCGTCGGCGTGCCTTCCGATCATCGATGATATAGAAAGGACTTAATCCAGCAATACGACTTGCTTGTCTCGAAAAAAAAAAGAATTCGGATCGTTTCTATCGAAAACTATGTAAAGAGAACAAAAATAAACTCATTATGGGCCAACGAACGCGCGAACTAAAAATAAAGAAAAAAGAAGAAGAAGAAGACCAATCACCCCATGCACACAAACAGCGACACAAAAGAGATGAAAACAACACGAATCAGAAGAAATCCAATCACCCCATGTACACAAATAGCGACACAAAATAGATGGAAAATAACACGAAAAAACAGGACTGCGCGTCCACACAGGCACCGCACTACTGATGCCATTATTTATTTATAATGACCAATCACCCCATGCGCTCGAACAGCGACACAAAAGAGACGGAAAATAACCCGAAAAAAACAGGACTGCGCGTCCACACAGGCACCGCACTACTGATGCCATTATTTAATTATAATGACCAATCACTCCATGCACTCGAACAGCGACACAAAAGAGACGGAAAATAACACGAAAAAACAGGACTGAGCGTCCACACAGGCACCGCACTACTGATGCCATTATTTAATTATAATGACCAATCACCCCATGCACTCGAACAGCGACATAAAAGAGACGGAAAATAACACGAAAAAACAGGACTGAGCGTCCACACAGGCACCGCACTACTGATGCCATTATTTAATTATAATGACCAATCACCCCATGCACTCGAACAGCGACATAAAAGAGACGGAAAATAACACGAAAAACAGGACTGAGCGTCCACACAGGCACCGCACTACTGATGCCATTATTTAATTATAATGACCAATCACCCCATGCACTCGAACAGCGACATAAAAGAGACGGAAAATAACACGAAAAACAGGACTGAGCGTCCACACAGGCACCGCACTACTGATGCCATTATTTAATTATAATGACCAATCACCCCATGCACTCGAACAGCGACATAAAAGAGACGGAAAATAACACGAAAAACAGGACTGAGCGTCCACACAGGCACCGCACTACTGATGCCATTATTTAATTATAATGACCAATCACCCCATGCACTCGAACAGCGACATAAAAGAGACGGAAAATAACACGAAAAAACAGGACTGAGCGTCCACACAGGCACCGCACTACTGATGCCATTATTTAATTATAATGACCAATCACCCCATGCACTCGAACAGCGACATAAAAGAGACGGAAAATAACACGAAAAACAGGACTGAGCGTCCACACAGGCACCGCACTACTGATGCCATTATTTAATTATAATGACCAATCACCCCATGCACTCGAACAGCGACATAAAAGAGACGGAAAATAACACGAAAAAACAGGACTGAGCGTCCACACAGGCACCGCACTACTGATGCCATTATTTAATTATAATGACCAATCACCCCATGCACTCGAACAGCGACATAAAAGAGACGGAAAATAACACGAAAAACAGGACTGAGCGTCCACACAGGCACCGCACTACTGATGCCATTATTTAATTATAATGACCAATCACCCCATGCACTCGAACAGCGACATAAAAGAGACGGAAAATAACACGAAAAAACAGGACTGAGCGTCCACACAGGCACCGCACTACTGATGCCATTATTTAATTATAATGACCAATCACCCCATGCACTCGAACAGCGACATAAAAGAGACGGAAAATAACACGAAAAAACAGGACTGAGCGTCCACACAGGCACCGCACTACTGATGCCATTATTTAATTATAATGACCAATCACCCCATGCACTCGAACAGCGACATAAAAGAGACGGAAAATAACACCAAAATACAAAAAAAAAATACAAAAATACAAAAATACAAAAATACAAAAATACAAAAATACAAAAAATACAAAAATACAAAAATACAAAAATACAAAAATACAAAAATACAAAAATACAAAAATACAAAAATACAAAAATACAAAAATACAAAAATACAAAAATACAAAAATACAAAATACAAAAATACAAAAATACAAAATAAAACACAAAAATACAAAAATACAAAAATACAAAAATACAAAAATACAAAAATACAAAAATACCAAAATACCAAAATACAAAAATACAAAAATACAAAAATACAAAAACACAAAAATGCAAAAATACAAAAATACAAAAATTCAAAAAAATCTGTGATTTTGTATTCAAACTGTCGTTCCTTTAATCACATGCACTCGATTAGTTAGGCCTCTGCATTTCCGCGACTCCCTCCGGCAATTCCCTTGAGGGTACAAAATTAGACCAACCATATATTGATTGATAAGCGAGACTGACCGGTTCGCCATAACCCGCGGGTTTGTTCTGTTAGTTTTATTTTTTCTTCCTTCTCCTGTTTCCGATCACCACCATTGAATCTGGGAAATTCTACGTGGTATGAAGAATCGTTGCGTTTGGGTTAGGCATTACCGTTGTTTGATGATAGTTTGGTTTGATGATTTTTTTTATTTCAGTTGTTCAATCTTCCACTGTTTAACGGTTCAACATTTTGTCCATTTCTTCAGGCTGCAATTTCCTCTGCCAGACCGTGATGGTGCAATTTAGTATTAGAGATAGAGAAAGGGAGAGAAGCATTAGAAGCGTTTCCCTTTGATGAGCTTCTAACAAGGGAGGGGAGTTGCATCGCGTGATGCCATTTATTGTGCGGGCTCCTCAAATGTGGGTGGGAGAACGAGTGGGTGGTGGGATTGAGCGACTGATTGTTGATTTTTCTATTATAGTCCAGCATTGATGATGCCCATGGGCGGGGGAGTTTTGTGCAACTGTTGTTTGAACTGAAACTGGCAGATACATTGCAGTTGCACCGCCGGGAATTGCACCCAGCTGCATTAAAACAAATAAATGATGGGCACTTTTTGTGTGTTATCCTTGGTGGGGAACTGCCGTGAGGGCACGTGTTTACAATTGGATTGTTTAGCATAGAAATGAGGGTTTTGGAATTGTTTCAAAATCATTTATGAATCTTTTCAGACATTTTGGATTTTACATTGAATTATTTAAAATCAAACTAGAACACAATCACAATTCAGGAAAAACTCCATAGAAAGAGTGTCATTTTCACTTCCACCCCAGCACGTTCTCACAAGTTATGACAAATTTCCCGCCGATTAAAATAACAGAAATAATTTTTAATCTGCTGGCCGCGGGAAATTTCCTCCTCCTTCTTCTAGCACAGCCAGTTTTCACTCGTTTGCACCTTTTGTGATGATTTTTTCCTCCTACGTTTCCAGTGGATTTCCATCTTTTCAATGTGATGGCGTAGAGACGTACTTGTTCCACCTTTCCATCAAAAAGTGTTCTCTCTTGTTCTGCTCTGGCCCTCAGCAAGACAGAGTTTTGGCGAAGAGTGAGAATTGGACTTGACTTTGGCTATTCCAGTGGACCAGACGTGGACAGCGGACTGACATGCATACTTTCAGTATGATTTCTTGTCTGAAGTTTGATGCTCAATGGGGAAAATTCTGAATTTTCATGATAATTTATGAGATTTTTTTTCATTTAGTTCTATTTTTTTATGAAATTTTATAACTTTCTAATTGTAGTGTAAAATTTAATAAAAACCAAAACCACATTAAAAAAAAGTGGAAACTTTTACCAACCACGCCTCACCCAAAATTTCGTGACGTGGTTTCTGGAAGCTGACGAGCACAAAGGACATACTCCGTTTCCAAGAATATGAGATATTCACCCAGACTGACCGCCCGAAGAACAGACAGACTTTCAAGAACAGGGGGTCACTTTAGAATCAGATTTTTTTTTGCGCGCTCCCTCCCTTTCTTTCCGGGTGTGGCGACGGAAACGGGGGAAAATGAATCAGGAAACGGAAGACAATGACCGGGTCCGGGGAAAAAAAGTTAATTTGAATGAACGGCCACAAATGGAATGACGGAATGAAGACAGTTGGATTGGTAGTTTAGAGGGACTTGTGTGTTTCAATTGTGGTGATATGGCTTTTGTTTTTTTTTTAACAATTTTACTAAATAATTTTATCTATAATCTTCAAATTTCTGTCGATTCAAATTATTCAAAATTTTCACGACCCAAAAAGGGACACTTTCTAATCTTCAAATCTTCAAATCTTCAAATCTTGAAACCTTCTAATCTTCAAATCTTCAAATCTTCAAATCTTTAAATCTTCAAATCTTCAAATCTTCAAATCTTCAAATCTTCAAATCTTCAAATCTTCAAATCTTCAAATCTTCAAATCTTCAAATCTTCAAATCTTCAAATCTTCAAATCTTCAAATCATCAAATCTTCAAATCTTCAAATCTTCAAATCTTCAAATCTTCAAATCTTCAAATCTTCAAATCTTCAAATCTTCAAATCTTCAAATCTTCAAATCTTCAAATCTTTAAATCTTCAAATCTTCAAATCTTCAAATCTTCAAATCTTCAAATCTTCAAATCTTCAAATCTTCAAATCTTCAAATCTTCAAATCTTCAAATCTTCAAATCTTCAAATCTTCAAATCTTCAAATCTTCAAATCTTCAAATCTTCAAATCTTCAAATCTTCAAATCTTCAAATCTTCAAATCTTCAAATCTTCAAATCTTCAAATCTTCAAATCTTCAAATCTTCAAATCTTCAAATCTTCAAATCTTCAAATCTTCAAATCTTCAAATCTTCAAATCTTCAAATCTTCAAATCTTCAAATCTTCAAATCTTCAAATCTTCAAATCTTCAAATCTTCAAATCTTCAAATCTTCAAATCTTCAAATCTTCAAATCTTCAAATCTTCAAATCTTCAAATCTTCAAATCTTCAAATCTTCAAATCTTCAAATCTTCAAATCTTCAAATCTTCAAATCTTCAAATCTTCAAATCTTCAAATCTTCAAATCTTCAAATCTTCAAATCTTCAAACCTTAAAATCTGCAGAAATTGAAGATATTTTGTTATGTATCTTAAAGTCAATCAATCAAAAAGAAAACGAAAAAAAATAAAAAAAAGTGTTGAAAATTAACATTTCAAACATAATCAAAACATAACTCTCCTGCTCAGACTTTCTGTCAAGTTCCCACAACTGCAGTAATAAAATGTTTGTACAACACGTATTCAAGTGTTCGATCCGGAAACTCCGAAACCCGCGAGGTAAATCGTGAATCCGTGCCCCAAGGTAGATGTTACAGACGAGGCGAATGTGAATTGTGCCCCACAAACACCGGCTGCCACAGTTATTCACTGGGACTAGCATTTCTGTACTACAACACTTTTGAGCGCCTCCCCTCGGAGCATCCGATTTCCCGGTCCCCGACTTCCGCCGGTGTGTCATGTTGCGCGGGCGTTGCAGTTTCTCCACCGGTGTGTGCGGTCCTGATTGGATTGGATTGGATTGTGTGCTAAAATACACGCACGCAGCTCTCTGGAACCTGGAGCCACGTACGCAGCCACATCACGTCTGTTCCGATAGTTACGGATGGTCAAATTAGACCTAACCAAACGGCCTGGACCTGGGCGTTCTCTGTTGGTGATGGCCGCAGGGATGGACTTTGGGTGGAGCGGAAGGGGTGGGGACCAACGAAGTGTGCTTCAAAAACAGCTTAGCGAAACCCCCTTTGAGATGAAGGGTTAGGGAGTAAGTCACCTAGCAGGGTGGCTTCTGAGAGGTCTGAAATTAAAAGAGCTAGGGGAAATTCTCGTATCTTTGGCAGGTTAATCACTCGCGCCTAATTCCATCCAATTTGCTGATTTTCACTATTTAAACAACTAAATTTGCAAAACTTTTGATATAAACTTGCTTACTCACTTCTTATTGAGCTATTTATCACTCGATTTCCTTTGAAAACGCTTTTAATTAGCTTTAATTGAATGTCAAAGTTCTTACCTGCCAACATTAGAGGCACGCTGGAATTAGATGCTGTTCCCCTACTTTGAATTCAACGATAAAAAAAAAAATGATTTGATAAGAGAAAATTTAATTCAAGCTCAAAGTTCAACCGACAATTGCCAGCTGTCCAGAGAAGTCCGATTTGCTTACGGCATCAACTGAAACAAATTGCAAAATAAAACACAATCAATTGATTGGCCACATGGCCCAACGCAACGCATGGATCGGTTCCAACGGATTTCAGCACCAGGTTGCAGGTTTACTGTTGCAGGGCGACTACAGTGGGCCAGGCTGCGTTGGATGTGATGCTGCCAGCAGCGAGCCAGTAACCGTCCTGAAATGGTCAACAGATGGCATCGCCCGGTGCGGGATGTGGTGAATAGTGGGGGCGTTAGTGTGTGTTAGGGGAGAGTGGGCAATGTTTGTGATGACTTTTGCTATGACTGGTCACGATAATATTCAATAGTGTTCCGCTCAGGAATAGATTTAGAAAGCCTTTTTTTTGTGTTTTACTTGTTTTTTTTTTATTGGCTTAGGGCTCCGAAAGGTATCATTCCCGGTCGGCCATTTGGCGGCCATGTCAAATCATGATTCAGAATGTATCAATTAAAAATGGGTTTCTTTGTGTTGATGGTGGAAGCATTTCACATTTTATAAAAAGTTTAATATTTTTTGAGAAATTTTTGAATGAATTTACAATGTATCTAAACATCAACAAAAAAAAACAATCGAAATTTTTGGGTAAAAACTGTAAATCGGAAATCTATAAAAAATAAAATAATTCAGCTACATTTATAATACGTATTTATTAACCATTGAACTCTGAACCAATAACTAATGTTTTGCAATTCCGTTTGGAAAGTACCGGAAACCGGGGTGCCAACGATAGCCGGGGTGAATTTGATAGGTTTGAGATTTTTTCCACGAAATGAAGAGTACAAATTAAATACGCCTGGAATCATACTGTCCGTGGTACAGAAGTGTTCTAAGTACTTCAAATACCTTCAAAAATTGAGAAAATTAAAAAAATAAGTTTACTATAATTTCCTAAATGTTGATTAACAGCATTCTTTTGATATTCTCAAATTGTCATGATTTTTTTAAGTGAACTTGAGTTCCAATTGAAAAACAGAATGCATAAACTGATTCCACTACGGAAAGATTAAAATAAGTATCTAAATAATAAATTACATTTATTTTTGATACACATTTCGAACAGAAAACTTCAAATTTATTGGCAGTTCAGTTCAACAATTTCATATAAAATGTGAAACTTATGAAAATTGCTTCGAATTCAGTTTTAATTGAACATGAATCGATTTTTTGTTTAATAAAACTAATTTTATTAAGCTTGGCAAAATTGTATATTAAATTATTTTATCATTTTTTTAACTTAGTTAACTAAATTATACCGTAGATTTTTTTCTGAAGAAATAATCCCAAAAGACTTAGTAATTAAGTAATTCTCCACCAAAGCTGGAAATGGATTTAATTTATAATTTTTTATTTAGTTCAAACTATATGGGGTCCTTTTTTATGACTAAACAGCATCAAGACTTACGTGTTCGTCAAATGGTTCATTTTTCAACATTGTAAATTATTCCCATTAGTTGCTGAGATATTGGCATTAGAAAATTTGGGAATGTTTGGATGAGATTTAAAAATAAACTATGTTATTGAAAATTTTCTTAACGAAAATATCAAAAAATAAAACATACGGATTTTGGGAAATTGTTTCTTTATGCATTTTTTTCGTATACCTATTGTTATCTCAACAGTCCTCGATCACAAAATTTCTTCAAAAGGTACAGATTTTCGAATACCGTCAGTGGGGGTGACTATGGGTCAAAAAACGATACACCTCTCGTAATTTCTTAATAACAAAAACAATTTTAATAACATCGAAAATTTTCCTAAAATATGGTGTAATTTGGTGGACTCTAACCCTTAGGGTGGATTTTCATGGATTTTTCGATGACCGACATCGAAAGCGGCTTTCGATGCTCGTGGTCAAATTTGGTCGAAAACTCATATTTTTCGACCAAGTTAAGTGGTAAAATAGTTTAGATTGATTGTTCATGGCAGTACGAACAATAACAACAAATACTAATTGCCGGAAAGCCCCGAAAATGTGATTTTCCGACTTTTGATTTTCGATGCACGAGCATCGTAAGATGACCGACATCGAAAGCATAGTCACTACCATGCTTTGCTAAAATGTCAGTGCATCGTAGTTCGATGCCTGTCCTGTCAGCCATATTGCTGCCGCGACACCATGGACTCAAACCAGTAACGCTGTGAAATATTTCCGTGAATATTTCAAGCAGGCAAGCGTTTCAAGCGTTTTGTGGCAAACACATGAGATTTTTCCGATGTCAAAATGGTAACAATGGAATCGGCTGATGTTGATGTCGACAAAGTTTTGAAAAGAGGCGATAGGCTACCTCAAATTATTTTAAAGTGGGTTTTTACGTTTTCAAATAACAAGAAAGAATTTTGATTTTATTTCACAGCATGAAATGTATGTCATTCAAGGAAAATGTTGATTGCCATCTATGATACGAGTGTTTCCCATAATCATAGAACATTTTTAAACAGTACGCTAGATCAAAGTGTGTACGGTTTACCATGCACGGAAAGTTGAAAACATGGAAAAAATTAGATTTTTTTTCATATTTATTTTTATGGAATAAATATTTGATAATTGCATCATAGTTCTGGCTGAAGGTTAGAAGAGTGGGAGAAATTAAGAAGAAAAGCAAGTAAAGAAAAAAAATAAAGAAATAAAGAAATAAAGGGGTGCCAACGATAGCCGGGGTGAATTTGATAGGTTTGAGATTTTTTCCACGAAATGAAGAGTACAAATTAAATACGCCTGGAAACATGGAAAAAATTAGATTTTTTTTCATATTTATTTTTATGGAATAAATATTTGATAATTGCATCATAGTTCTGGCTGAAGGTTAGAAGAGTGGGAGAAATTAAGAAGAAAAGCAAGTAAAGAAAAAAAATAAAGAAATAAAGAAATAAAGTAATAAAGAAATAAAGAAATAAAGAAATAAAGAAATAAAGAAATAAAGAAATAAAGAAATAAAGAAATAAAGAAATAAAGAAATAAAGAAATAAAGAAATAAAGAAATAAAGAAATAAAGAAATAAAGAAATAAAGAAATAAAGAAATAAAGAAATAAAGAAATAAAGAAATAAAGAAATAAAGAAATAAAGAAATAAAGAAATAAAGAAATAAAGAAATAAAGAAATAAAGAAATAAAGAAATAAAGAAATAAAGAAATAAAGAAATAAAGAAATAAAGAAATAAAGAAATAAAGAAATAAAGAAATAAAGAAATAAAGAAATAAAGAAATAAAGAAATAAAGAAATAAAGAAATAAAGAAATAAAGAAATAAAGAAATAAAGAAATAAAGAAATAAAGAAATAAAGAAATAAAGAAATAAAGAAATAAAGAAATAAAGAAATAAAGAAATAAAGAAATAAAGAAATAAAGAAATAAAGAAATAAAGAAATAAAGAAATAAAGAAATAAAGAAATAAAGAAATAAAGAAATAAAGAAATAAAGAAATAAAGAAATAAAGAAATAAAGAAATAAAGAAATTAAGAAATTAAGAAATTAAGAAATTAAGAAATTAAGAAATTAAGAAATTAAGAAATTAAGAAATTAAGAAATTAAGAAATTAAGAAATTAAGAAATTAAGAAATTAAGAAATTAAGAAATTAAGAAATTAAGAAATTAAGAAATTAAGAAATTAAGAAATTAAGAAATTAAGAAATTAAGAAATTAAGAAATTAAGAAATTAAGAAATTAAGAAATTAAGAAATTAAGAAATTAAGAAATTAAGAAATTAAGAAATTAAGAAATTAAGAAATTAAGAAATTAAGAAATTAAGAAATTAAGAAATTAAGAAATTAAGAAATTAAGAAATTAAGAAATTAAGAAATTAAGAAATTAAGAAATTAAGAAATTAAGAAATTAAGAAATTAAGAAATTAAGAAATTAAGAAATTAAGAAATTAAGAAATTAAGAAATTAAGAAATTAAGAAATTAAGAAATTAAGAAATTAAGAAATTAAGAAATTAAGAAATTAAGAAATTAAGAAATTAAGAAATTAAGAAATTAAGAAATTAAGAAATTAAGAAATTAAGAAATTAAGAAATTAAGAAATTAAGAAATTAAGAAATTAAGAAATTAAGAAATTAAGAAATTAAGAAATTAAGAAATTAAGAAATTAAGAAATTAAGAAATTAAGAAATTAAGAAATTAAGAAATTAAGAAATTAAGAAATTAAGAAATTAAGAAATTAAGAAATTAAGAAATTAAGAAATTAAGAAATTAAGAAATTAAGAAATTAAGAAATTAAGAAATTAAGAAATTAAGAAATTAAGAAATTAAGAAATTAAGAAATTAAGAAATTAAGAAATTAAGAAATTAAGAAATTAAGAAATTAAGAAATTAAGAAATTAAGAAATTAAGAAATTAAGAAATTAAGAAATTAAGAAATTAAGAAATTAAGAAATTAAGAAATTAAGAAATTAAGAAATTAAGAAATTAAGAAATTAAGAAATTAAGAAATTAAGAAATTAAGAAATTAAGAAATTAAGAAATTAAGAAATTAAGAAATTAAGAAATTAAGAAATTAAGAAATTAAGAAATTAAGAAATTAAGAAATTAAGAAATTAAGAAATTAAGAAATTAAGAAATTAAGAAATTAAGAAATTAAGAAATTAAGAAATTAAGAAATTAAGAAATTAAGAAATTAAGAAATTAAGAAATTAAGAAATTAAGAAATTAAGAAATTAAGAAATTAAGAAATTAAGAAATTAAGAAATTAAGAAATTCAGAAATTCAGAAATTCAGAAATTCACAAATTCAGAAATTCAGAAATTCAGAAATTCAGAAATTAAGAAATTCAGAAATTAAGAAAAAAAATTCAGAATTTCTCAATTTCTAAATTTCTTAATTTCATATTTTCAGAATTTATTAATTTCATAATTTAAGAAATTCCGAATTTCAGAATTTCAGTATTTCAGTATTTCAGAATTTCAGGATTTCAGGATTTCTGAATTTCTGAATTTCTTAGTTTCTGAATTTCTGAATTTCTGAATGTCTGAATTTCTGAATTTCTGAATTTCTGAATTTCTGAATTTCTGAATTTCTGTATTTCTGAATTTCTGAATTTCTGAATTTCTGAATTTCTGAATTTCTGAATTTCTGAATTTCTGAATTTCTGAATTTCAGAATTTCAGAATTTCAGAATTTCAGAATTTCAGAATTTCAGAATTTCAGAATTTCAGAATTTCAGAATTTCAGAATTTCAGAATTTCAGAATTTCAGAATTTCAGAATTTCAGAATTTCAGAATTTCAGAATTTCAGAATTTCAGAATTTCAATTCACCCCATGTTTGTACAGTTGACTCTCTGGCTGTCAATTTTCTCAATATCAATATGGCTCCATCTATCAATTATTTTTCAGTCCCTTCAAATAGCATACCTGGAGTTTTTTTGAAAAGGACCCCGCCTTGAGTCAGGGTATTCAAAAACAACCAAAAAGCAAAAATAAAAATTTGGTTTATAGGACCTTTTCAAAAAAACTCCAGATACTTTGATTTTTCGTTCTATAATTAGATACTTGTTCTCGCCGGTCTTATTTTGGTATATTTTGTTGTGCTCTACTAAATGCTGCCAAACATTGTTAATATTAATATTATTTTGTTCTATCCGGAAATAAATTTAGAATGGTTCTAAATTAAAAGTTCCCTGCATTTGTCTAAAATTTTTATCTTTGGTTTTTCCGTGCACGTGTTGCTTTGTGTTGACGTTTCCAAGCGTTTCTCTCCCATTTTCTACCGTTCCTTCTTGAAACGCTTGCGGGAAAAATGGCGGTCTGCCCGTTATTTAGGTTTGAGTCAAAGCTAAGTCATAACGCCATCCAAGAGCATCGTAAAAATTTCGATGCTCGTGCTTACGATGTCGTTGCATGATCCATGAAAATCCAGCCTTAGGGACATTGGGTCAAATGAAACTAAAATGGTGCTCAAATACAAAGATATGGTAAAAACTAACTTAATCCACCTATGTGGTTGGTGCCTTCCTCACTTTTTCCCAACAATGGGTGATATGTAATATGATGGATTTGGACAAAAAAACGCACATATCACTCAAGGGCTCATAAGTGGTCAGAACTCGAGGCAGGGTTGCCAGATCTTCAATGTTGTGGACTCGTTGGAAAGGTATCTCGATTACCTAATCCAGGGGTGCTCAAAGTTTTCAGATGACGGGCCAAATTTGATGCTCAAAAGAGCCTGCGGGCCAAATGTACAACATAGATTTGGTTTAAAGATAAATTACGTTATTATTAGTTAAAATATAAATAATACGTCTATCAAGCTCAAGTTCTATGAAATTCAATTAGTTGAGATAATTTTTGAACATTTTCGTTATTAAATAGTAATAGAAAACATAAAACTACAGTTTTCCATCAGTTTTGTAGATTTTATTGTTTTAGGTTTTTGAATAATGGTAGTAAGTTGAATGTCATGGTCATGTCATTTTTTTATTGCAAATTCGCTATATTGTAAAAAAATATATAAATATTAAAATAACAAGCCATATTTTCAACATTTCCATGGAAAAAATGTTATAAAAAGCATTTTACACTAGTTCAGTTGTTTCGCAATCATTAGTTTTCAAAAAATGTAAGATTTGATGAAAACAAAAATCTTTCAATTTTTTTTTTGCGATAATAAACATCCAAAAATTTTAAACATTCAAAAGATTTTGAAATCAACCCAAACATGCTAAAAATGATTCTAATGCATTCAAATTGATTTCATCTGATTTCAGTTCAATTTCCATTGAAATTTTGAATACATTCAAACAAGCTCAAAATAATTCTACATAAAACGCAGAGGAATGCATTTTAAATTTCACTAAAATTTTCATTAGAATTTTAAAGTTTTTTTTAATTGCCCTTGATTTTTCGAGCCACTTTGTAGGATGGGGAGGGTTAGAGTAACAAAAGCTTTGTAAAAAATATTTTATTCTTTACTTCAATTTCAACATTTTGTCTGCCTGAATCAGATGGTAGTTAAGGCTATCGGGCAGCAAATCCAAATTTTTTGGGAGAATATTTATTTCTCGAATTCTAAGATGTTTTTCAAAAAACCGTCTTTAACATATGTTGACAACATCCCAAAGTATCTCTGGGTAAAATTTGAACATGATTGATTGAGTTTTACGTAAAATATTGGCTATTTAGTGGCATATTTTGGTAGTATGTCGAATTCGCATGAATATTTTGTACTTATAAAACACAAATTTAGGCATGATATTTTATTAGGTTGTAGTCGAGATAATTCCTACAATTTGGTGTATAGAAAGTCATAGTTTGCCTAACAAATATTTGCATATTTGGCTATTTCCGAAAAAAATTTGAAAGCAAATATTTCCACGTGTTTTTGCACTCTCACGCTCTCTCCCGCTTTTCTGCTGTTGGGTCCGGTTACAGTGATGCCAGAATAATTTCTTGTATTTCTTCGTAAAAGTTTATGGTACAATATTTTTATTTTGAACATAATATTTGGTGAAACTATTTTTTGGGGAAAGTCGACAAAATAGCATGTGACCACCGGCATGTTATGTCAGTTATGTCGATTTCTTGTTATGTCGACTAAGGGTTTTGTGATCATGGTATGTTGATTGTCGAAAAATATTTTATCATCAAACCTTCGGACATCTACTAGTATGAGGTATTTTCGACTTGGAGGTCATGCTCGCGTAGCTTCAGGGTGTCTCGGGGAATTTTGTATGTAGTGATGTTTTAGGTCATCCAAAGATACTCTATTGTTCCTGTAGAGATGTTTGAAGTTCTCCAAGAACTTCCGGAAGTTACGGCCCAAGGATCTACCGTCGTAACAGGATAGAGGTGGTTGGTTCCTGACCTCACGTCATATACGGATAGCCTCAGGGAGGTTCAGGGACTTGTCAACCGATACGTGGTGATGTTCTGGGTCTTCTATAGAGTCCCGGAGTTACGGCCCATGGATCTACCGTCGTAACAAAGTAGAGGTCGGTAGTTTTTGACCTCAGATCATATCCGGATATCTTCAGGGAGACTCAGGGACTTGTCTACCGATACGTGGTGATGTTCTGGGTCTTCTGTAGAGTCCCGGGAGTTATGGCCCATGGATCTGCCGTCGTAACAAGGCGGAAGTGGGTAATTTTTGACCTCAAATCATATCCGGATATCTTCAGGGAGGTTCAGGGACTTGTCTACCGATACGAGGTGATGTTCTGGGTCTTCTGTAGAGTCCCGGGAATTACGGCCCATGGATCTACCGTCGTAACAAGGCAGAGGTCGGTGGTTGTTGACCTCAGAATCATATCCGGATATCTTCAGGGAGGTTCACGGACTTGTCTACCGATACGTGGTGATGATCTGGGTCTTCTGTAGAGTCCCGGGAGTTACGGCCCATGGATCTACCGTCGTAACAAAGTAGAGGTCGGTGGTTTTTGACCTCAGATCATATCCGGATATCTTCAGGGAGGTTCAGGGACTTGTCTACCGATACGTGGATACGTGGTCTTCTTTAGATTCCCGGGAGTTACGGCTCATGGATCTACCGTCGTAACAAGGCAGAGGTCGGTGGTTGTTGACCTCAGAATCATATCCGGATATCTTCAGGGAGGTTCACGGACTTGTCTACCGATACGTGGTGATGTTCTGGGTCTTCTATAGAGTCTAGGGAGTTACGGCCCATGGATCTACCGTCGTAACAAGGCAGTGGTCGGTGGTTTTTGACCCCAGATCATATCTGGATAGCCTCATGGAGGTTCAGGGACTTGCCTACTGATACGTGATGATGATCTGGATCATCTGTAGAGTCCCGGGAGTTACGGCACATGGGTCTACCGTCGTAACAAAGTAGAGGTCGGTAGTTTTTGACCTCAGATCATATCCGGATATCTTCAGGGAGGTTCAGGGACTTGTCTACCGATACGTAGTGATGTTCTGGGTCTTCTGTAAAGTCCCGGGAGTTATGGCCCATGGATCTACCGTCGTAACAAGGCAGAGGTCGGTGGTTTTTGACCCCAGATCATATCCGGATATCTTCAGGGAGGTTCAGGGACTTGTCTACCGATACGTGGATACGTGGTCTTCTTTAGATTCCCGGGAGTTACGGCTCATGGATCTACCGTCGTAACAAGGCAGAGGTCGGTGGTTATTGACCTCAGAATCATATCCGGATATCTTCAGGAGGTTCACGGACTTGTCTACCGATACGTGGTGATGTTCTGGGTCTTCTATAGAGTCTAGGAGTTACGGCCCATGGATCTACCGTCGTAACAAGGCAGAGGTCGGTGGTTTTGACCTAAGATCATATCCGGCTATCTTCAGGGAGGTTCAGGGACTTGTCTACCGATACGTGGTGATGTTTTGGGTCTTCTGTAGAGTCCCGGGAGTTACGGCCCGTGGATCTACCATTGTAACAAGGTAGAGGTGGTTGGTCACGTCATATCCGGATAGCCTCATGGAGGTTCAGGGACTTATCTACTGATACGTAATGATGATCTGGGTCCTCTGTAGAGTCCCGGCATTTACGGCCCATGGGACAACGGTCGTAACAAGGCAGAGGTTGGTAGTTTTTGACCTCAGATCATATCCGGATATCTTCAGGGAGACTCAGGGACTTGTCTACCGATACGTGGTGATGTTCTGGGTCTTCTGTAGAGTCCCGGGAGTTATGGCCCATGGATCTGCCGTCGTAACAAGGCGGAGGTGGGTAGTTTTTGACCTCAGATCATATCCGGATATCTTCAGGGAGGTTCAGGGACTTGTCTACCGGTACGAGGTGATGTTCTGGGTCTTCGGTAGAGTCCCGGGAATTTCGGCCCATGGATCTACCGTCGTAACAAGGCAGAGGTCGGTGGTTGTTGACCTCAGAATCATATCCGGATATCTTCAGGGAGGTTCACGGACTTGTCTACCGATATGGGGTGGGTCTTCTATAGAGTCTAGGGAGTTACGGCCCATGGATCTACCGTCGTAACAAGGCAGTGGTCGGTGGTTTTTGACCCCAGATCATATCTGGATAGCCTCATGGAGTTTCAGGGACTTGCCTACTGATACGTGATGATGATCTGGTTCCTCTGTAGGGTCCCGGGAGTTACGGCCCATGGGTCTACCGTCGTAACAAAGTAGGGGTCGGTAGTTTTTGACCTCAGATCATATCCGGATAGCCTCAAGGAGATTCGGATACAATTCTACCAAAATGTAAAGGTATTTTTGATCTTCTGTAGTGTCCCAGGAGTAAACAATACAAAAATACAAAAATACAAAAATACAAAAATACAAAAATACAAAAATACAAAAATACAAAAATACAAAAATACAAAAATACAAAAATACAAAAATACAAAAATACAAAAATACAAAATACAAAAATACAAAAATACAAAAATACAAAAATACAAAAATACAAAAATACAAAATACAAAAATACAAAATACAAAATACAAAAATACAAAAATACAAAAATACAAAAATACAAAAATACAAAAATACAAAAATACAAAAATACAAAAATACAAAAATACAAAAATACAAAAATACAAAAATACAA
>NC_051863.1:158367621-158510121 GCF_015732765.1 Culex quinquefasciatus | reverse complement strand
CCAATATTCTACTACCGCCATATTGGACGCCATCTTGGATTACACATTCCCTGTGTACTTTAGAGTATTTTTGAGGTCATATTCAAGCTCAGCGACCCCAAATTAGTTAAACTTGAGATGCTGATTGCTTGCTAAACTTCTGTATAAACATTTCCAATATTCTTCTACCACCATATTGGATGCCATCTTGGATTACACATTCCCTGTGTACTTTGGAGTATTTTGGAGGTCATATTTGAGTTTAGCGACCCCAAATTAGTTAAATTTGAGATGCTGATTGCTTGCTAAACTTCTGTATAAACATTTCCAATATTCTACTACCGCCATATTGGACGCCATCTTGGATTACACATTCCCTGTGTACTTTGGAGTATTTTGAGGTCATATTCGAGCTCAGCGACCCCAAATTAGTTAAACTTGAGATGCTGATTGCTTGCTAAACTTCTGTATAAACATTTCCAATATTCTTCTACCGCCATATTGGACGCCATCTTGGATTACACATTCCCTGTGTACTTTGGAGTATTTTTGAGGTCATATTTGAGTTTAGCGACCCCAAATTAGTTAAATTTGAGATGCTGATTGCTTGCTAAACTTCTGTATAAACATTTCCAATATTCTACTACCGCCATATTGGACGCCATCTTGGATTACACATTCCCTGTGTACTTTAGAGTATTTTTGAGGTCATATTCGAGCTCAGCGACTCCAAATTAGTTAAACTTGAGATGCTGATTGCTTGCTAAACTTCTGTATAAACATTTCCAATATTCTTCTACCGCCATATTGGACGCCATCTTGGATTACACATTCCCTGTGTACTTTGGAGTATTTTTGAGGTCATATTTGAGTTTAGCGACCCCAAATTAGTTAAATTTGAGATGCTGATTGCTTGCTAAACTTCTGTATAAACATTTCCAATATTCTACTACCGCCATATTGGACGCCATCTTGGATTACACATTCCCTGTGTACTTTGCAGTATTTTGTAGGTCATATTCGAGCTCAGCGACCCCAAATTAGTTAAACTTGAGATGCTGATTGCTTGCTAAACTTCTGTATAAACATTTCCAATATTCTTCTACCGCCATATTGGACGCCATCTTGGATTACACATTCCCTGTGTACTTTAGAGTATTTTTGAGGTCATATTCGAGCTCAGCGACTCCAAATTAGTTAAACTTGAGATGCTGATTGCTTGCTAAACTTCTGTATAAACATTTCCAATATTCTTCTACCGCCATATTGACGCCATCTTGGATTACACATTCCCTGTGTACTTTGGAGTATTTTTGAGGTCATATTCGAGTTCAGCGACCCCAAATTAGTATAATTTGCTTCTTGATACCAACAATAAGCACCTGTTTTGAATTCGTGTCTTGCCTATAGTGTAAAACACACAGTCTGGCAGCACGGCACAGCAACGAGAGAGTTTTCGTCGCATTCGCCGCTCGCGCTGAGAGCGACAATAACGTAAACAAAAAAGCGAAAAAATCGCCCCGCCCGCCTGACCTCAAGCCTTAAGGGGTTTCATACATGTAAATCGCCAAAAATGGCTGAGTTTGTTATGAGCACACAGTTTAATTATTTTTTTTTTATTTTTAAATCTGTTTTCAAGGCATTAAAATATACATTTTAATTTGAAAACAAAACAAATTTGAAGACATTTGGTTGTCTCATTGCCGCGATATAGCTATTTGAAATTAGCCGTTTCAAAAAACGGGTGCCACGATATCTCAACACTGCTTTGACCAAATCGGCTCCAAATTTTTGTGAAGTCTCATTAAACCGGTCCCGTGTGCATGACAAAGGCCGATTTTCAAAAAGTTTGTTTTAAAAAAAGATAATAATATTTTTTATGTTTTTCATATTAAAAAGTGCAATTTTTTGATTTTTGTATTTTTTGAAAAGCAAAATTTAAAAATCGTGGCACCCGTAAATCAACAATATCATGAACAAGTTTAAAATAAACATTCATTTTGAAAAACTTTAACTCACTTCACGAATGGTCAACGGGCCTTTATATATGATTATTCAAAATGGGTCCGCGGGCCACAAAAAATCACCTCGCGGGCCACGTTTGGCCCGCGGGCCATACTTTGGTCACCCCTGACCTAATCAACGATGGGTCGGATGATGGATCCGGACATTGTTTACATACATTTAAGTAAGATCCGGCTACAAAAAAGTACATCAATATCACTTAACTGGTCAGAACTCGAGACAGGGTTGCCAGATCTTCAATGTTTAAGACTCGTTGGAAAGGTCATTTAATTACCTAACCAAAGATGGGTCGGATGATGGATCCGGACATTGTTTACATACATTTATGTGAGATCCGGCTACAAAAAAAGGTGCAGGTGGTTATGTTACACATGACCAGTATGACAAAGAACTTTGCAAGATGGTTGTTGAAATTTTCGATTACATTGTCTGGTCCAAATTTCCCAAGATTCACTAGATTCATAATTACCATAACGTTTGATACCCATATTGCCCCTACTCTTATGGTTCGGCAAATGTCCCCCCATCGGAACATCCCCGGGGCCTCCGGCCACTCCGGAGTGTGGCCACTTCTGCTGAAATGTCAAATTTCATATCCAGTATCAAAAACCATAAAGTATGATACCCATATTGCCCCAACTCTTATGGTTCGGCAAATGTCCTCCCATCGGAACATCCCCGGGGCCTCCGTCCACTTCGGATTGTGGCCACTGCTGCTGAAATGTCAAATTTCATATCCAGTATCAAAAACCATAAAGTTTGATACCCATATTGCCCCTACTCTTACGGTCCGGCAAATGTCCCCCCATCGGAACATCCGCGGGGCCTCCGGCCACTCCGGATTGTGGCCACTACTGCCGAAATGTCAAATTTCATATCCAGTATCAAAAACCAAGGGTCCTGATTGTTCAAAATCTACCACTCCATTCGCGATCACAAATAGCAGGCGACGCGATACTGCCCTGATGAATTCCTACTGTTTGTCACTTTCTCACCATTCGCTCCCGAACACTCTTGCTTCTACTCTCCTTCTCTCTCTGATCGGCTCAGTCTCCGAACGGCTCAGGCAGGCCGAAAGTCACCGATCACTCTGAACTGAAAACATTTTTTCTCTGATGCGCTGCGTTATACTCATTCATTTGGGTTGCCTAAAATCAATGTTATCAATTAAATTGTGCATTTATTTTGATTTCATAACATTAAAGACACCATTCAAAGAAACATCCATCAAGAAAAAATCAAATTAATGGCAAACTGAGGGCGGGAAAACAAAAAGACTGCCGTGCTGGCGTTTTGTGAGAATGGCTCTTCACTGAGCATGGTAGTGTGTGAGTGTCGTCGAGCGACGGAGTAGGCAATAATTTTCACGATGTATTTGTTCGCTGAGTGAACAGTTCGGGCTACTCGCTGGCTGCTTGCGAGTATCATTCGCTCACGAATGCTAGCGGGTTAGAATAGGCGACGACTGGATAGGCGATGAGTGAGTGGTTTCTGTTCATTGAACCGAAAATCAGGACCCTTGTCAAAAACCATAAAGTTTGATACCCATATTGCCCCTACTCTTATGGTTCGGCAAATGTCCCCCCATCGGAACATCCCCGGGGCCTCCGGCCACTCCGGATTGTGGCCACTACTGCCGAAATGTCAAATTTCATATTCAGTATCAAAAACCATAAAGTTTGATACCCATATTGCCCCAACTCTTACGGTTCGGCAAATGTCCCCACATCGGAACATCCCCGGGGCCTCCGGCCACTCCGGATTGTGGCCACTACTGCCGAAATGTCAAATTTCATGTCCAGTATCAAAAACCATAAAGTTTGATACCCATATTGCCCCAACTCTTACGGTTCGGCAAATGTCCCCACATCGGAACATCCGCGGGGCCTCCGGCCACTCCGGATTGTGGCCACTACTGCCGAAATGTCAAATTTCATGTCCAGTATCAAAAACCATAAAGTTTGATACCCATATTGCCCCAACTCTTACCGTCCGGCAAATGTCCCCCCATCGGAACATTCCCGGGGCCTCCGACCACACCGGATTGTGGCCACTACTGCCGAAATGTCAAATTTCATGTCCAGTATCAAAAACCATAAAGTTTGATACCCATATTGACCCAACTCTTACGGTTCGGCAAATGTCCCCACATCGGAACATCCCCGGGGCCTCCGGCCACTCCGGTTTATGGCCACTACTGCCGAAATGTCAAATTTCATATTCAGTATCAAAAACCATAAAGTTTGATACCCATATTGCCCCTACTCTTATGGTTCGGCAAATGTCCCTCCATCGGAACATACGCGGGGCCTCCGGCCACTCCGGATTGTGGCCACTACTGCCGAAATGTCAAATTTCATGTCCAGTATCAAAAACCATAAAGTTTGATACCCATATTGCCCCAACTCTTATGGTTCGGCAAATGTCCCCCCATCGGAACATCCTCGGGGCCTCCGGCCACTCCAGATTGTGCCCACTACTGCCGAAATGTCAAATTTCATGTCCAGTACCAAAAACCATAAAGTTTGATACCCATATTGCCCCAACTCTTACGGTTCGGCAAATGTCCCCCATCGGAACATCCGCGGGGCCTCCGGCCACTCCGGATTGTGGCCACTACTGCCGAAATGTCAAATTTCATGTCCAGTATCAAAAACCATAAAGTTTGATACCCATATTGCCCCAACTCTTACGGTTCGGCAAATGTCCCCATCGGAACATCCGCGGCCTCCGGCCACTCCGGATTGTGGCCACTACTGCCGAAATGTCAAATTTCATGTCCAGTATCAAAACCATAAAGTTTGATACCCATATTGCCCCAACTCTTACGGTTCGGCAAATGTCCCCCATCGGAACATCCGCGGGGCCTCCGGCCACTCCAGATTGTGGCCACTACTGCCGAAATGTCAAATTTCATGTCCAGTATCAAAAACCATAAAGTTTGATACCCATATTGCCCCAACTCTTACGGTTCGGCAAATGTCCCCCATCGGAACATCCGCGGGGCCTCCGGCCACTCCGGATTGTGGCCACTACTGCCGAAATGTCAAATTTCATGTCCAGTATCAAAAACCATAAAGTTTGATACCCATATTGCCCCAACTCTTACGGTTCGGCAAATGTCCCTCCATCGGAACATCCGCGGGGCCTCCGGCCACTCCAGTACAGGTGGCGGCCAGTTCCAATGATCGACTCCCGCGACTGGCATGTCTTAGCTGGTCCTTGCCTCCAAGCCATCTGCTCCAGGACCTCCAGGCCGTCTGCTACCGGGCCACCAGGCCATCTGCTTCTGATGTGTTCTCGTCGACGTCCAGCAATAGAATGAATTTTCGGGACCGACCGAGCCGAGTTTTGTTGGCTCGTCGACGATCCGAAAATTATGAGGTGGAGTGGGGGTGATTTTAGATACATCAATCTCACGTCTCTCGATTGACTGATTGGGAAACGTTCGTTCATCCAACCAGCGTGCACCAAAAAGAGGGGAAATTGGCCGAGAGGGGAATTCGTCACGTAACGTTTTCGCTTCGCGAAAATTTTGGATTGACACCACGTATAGAAACCTTAGGACAAAGTTCTTTGTCAAAAGTACATAAATATCACTTCAGTGGTCAGAACTCGAGACAGGGTTGCCAGATCTTCAATGTTTAAGACTCGTTGGAAAGGTCTTTTAATTACCTAACCAGCGATGGGTCGGATGATGGATCCGGACATTGTTTACATACATTTAAGTGAGATCCGGCTACAAAAAAGTACATAAATATCACTTAAGTGGTCAGAACTCGAGACAGGGTTGCCAGATCTTAAATGTTTTGGACTCGTTGGAAAGGTCTTTCGATTACCTAACCAACGATGGGTCGGATGATGGATCCGGACATCGTTTACATACATTTAAGTGAGATCCGGCTTAAAAAAAGTACATAAATATCACTAAAGTGGTCAGAACTCGAGACAGGGTGGCCAGATCTTCAATGTTGTGGACTCGTTGGAAAGGTCTCTCGATTACCTAATCAACGATGGGTCGGATGATGGATCCGGACATTGTTTACATACATTTAAATGAGATCCGGCTACAAAAAAAGTACATAAATATCACTTAAGTGGTTATAACTCGAGACAGCGTTGCCAGATCTTCAATGTTGTGGATTCGTTGGAAAGTTCTTTTGATTACCTAACCAACGATGGGTCGGATGATGGATCCGGACATTGTTTACATACATTTAAATGAGATCCGGCTACAAAAAAGCACATAAATATCACTTAAGTGGTTATAACTCGAGACAGGGTTGCCAGATCTTCAATGTTGTGGACTCGTTGGAAAGGTCTTTCAATTACCTAAATAACGATGTATAACATGATGATGTTTGGTTCAGTTTACTGCTATTTATTCATCTTCCGAAAATATGCGAAAACACATTTTTATACATAACTTTTGAACTACTTATCGAAACTTCAAACAATTCAATAGCACCGTATGGGACCCTAAACCAAGTCGAATGCGACTGGTTTGGTCAAAATCGGTTCAACCAGTGCTGAGAAAACTGAGTGACATTATTGGTCACATACACACACACATACACACACACATACACACACACATACACACACACATACACACAGACATTTGTTCAGTTTTCGATTCTGAGTCGATATGTATACATCAAGGTGGGTTTTCGAGCTTTTAATAAAAAGTTCAATTTTAGAGCAGGATTATAGCCTTACCTCAGTGAGGAAGGCAAAACAAGTCATTCAACAGTGTTTCTTGTTCGAGGGAATCGTAGTGACATGCTACAATATTTGAAGTAGAGATCTTCAAACATTTGGGTACATTTTGATGAATTCGATTTTTCGAGAGGTCATTTTTGGCCAAAGTTAAACCTCGCATATGCACCTCATATGGGGGTTTCTTATGCGAAGCACGCATATGCGAGGTACAGGGCTTATGGGATTTTGGCTATATGGGAGACATGGGCTATATTTTTATAAAAAATCATCTAAACTATACAAATTTATAGTGTTTTGGAATCGTTATGAAGTCAGCTTTACAGCGACACCAAATTTACATGGTTTACGATGTTCTAGGTCATCCGAATCTTCGTCAAGTTAAGGCCTATGTGTTTAACGCCGTACAAGTATGAGGTAGGCGATTTGACTGTGGTTATTGACCACAGATCATATCCGGATAGCCTCAGGGAGGTTCAGGGACTAGTCTACCGATATGTGGCGATGTTCTGGGTCTTCTGTACAGTCCCGTGAGGTACGTCCGATGGGTCTACCGCCGTAACACGGCAGAGGACGGTGGTTTTAGACCTCAGATCATATCCGGATAGCCTCAGGGAGATTCAGGGACTAGTCTACCGGTATGTGGTGATGTTCTGGGTCTTCTGTACAGTCCCGGTAGTTACGACCGATGGGTCTACCGCCGTAACACGGCAGAGGTCAGTGTTTTTTAACCTCAGATCATATCCAGATAGCCTCAGGGAGGTTCAGGGACTAGTCTACCGATATGTGGTGATGTTCTGGGTCTTCTGTACAGTCCCGGTAGTTACGACCGATGGGTCTACCACCGTAACACGGCAGAGGTCAGTGTTTTTTGACCTCAGATCATATCCAGATAGCCTCAGGGAGGTTCAGGGACTAGTCTACCGATATGTGGTGATGTTTTGGGTCTTCTGAAATGTCCCGGGAGCTACGTCCGATGGGTCTACCACCGTAACAAGATAGAGGTCAGAAGTTTTTGACCTCAGATCATATCCAGGTAGCCTCAGGGTGGTTCAGGGACTAGTCTACCGATATGTGGTCATTTTTTGGGTCTTCTGTAGAGTCCCAGGAGTAACGGCCGATGGCTCTACCACCGTAACAAGATAGAGGTCGGAGGTTTTTCACCCCAGTTCATATCTGGATAGCCTCAGGGAGGTTAAGGGACTAGTCTACCGATTTGTGGTAATGTGCTGGGTCTTCTGTAGAGTCCCGGGAGTTGGGGTCTTCTGTAGAGTCCCGGGAGTTGGGTCTACCGACGTAACACGGCAGAGATCGGTGGTTTTTGACCTCAGATCATATTCAGATAGCCTCAGGGAGGTTCAGGGACTAGTCTACCGATATGTGGTGATGTTCTGGGTCTCCTGTAGAGTCCCGGGAGTTACGGCCGATGGGTCTACCACCGTAACAAGATAGAGGTCAGAAGTTTTTGACCTCAGATCATATTCAGATAGCCTCAGGGTGGTTCAGGGACTAGTCTACCGCTGTGTGGTCATTTTTTGGGTCTTCTGTAGAGTCCCAGGAGTAACGGCCGATGGGTCTACCGCCGCAACAAGATAGAGGTCGGAGGTTTTCGACCTCAGTTCATATCCGGATAGCCTCAGGGAGGTTAAGGGAATAGTCTACCGATTTGTGGTAATGTGCTGGGTCTTCTGTAGAGTCCCGGGTCAATGGGTCTACCGCCGTAACAAGGCAGAGGTCGGTGGATTTTGACCTCAGATCATATTCGGATAGCCTCAGGAAGGTTCAGGGGCTAGTCTACCGATGTGTGGTGATGTTCTGGGTCTTCTGTAGAGTCCCGGGAGTTACGGTCAATGGATCTACCACTGTAGCGAGGCAGAGGTCGGTGGCTTTTACCTCAGATCATATACGGATAGCCTCAGGGAGGTTCAGGGACTAGTCTACAGATATGGGTCTCCCGTAGAGTCCCGCGAATTACGGCCGATCGGTCCACCTCTGTAACAAGATAGAGGTCGGAGGTTTTTGACCTCAGATCATATCCAGATAACCTCAGGGTGGTTCAGGGACTAGTCTGCCGATGTGTGGTAATATTCTGGGTCTTCTGTAGAGTCCCGGGAATTACGGTCAATGGGTCGACCGCCGTAGCATGGCAGAGGTCGGTGGATTTTGACCTAAGATCATATCCAGATAGCCTAAGGGAGATTAAGGGACTAGTCTACCGATGTGTGGTGATGTTCTGGGTCTTCTGTAAAGTCCCGGGAGTTACGGTCAATGGGTCTACCACCGAAACAAGGCAGAGGTCAGTGGATTTTGATCTTAGATTATATCCAGATAGCCTCAAAGAATTCAGGGGTTAGTCCACCAATATGTGGTGATGTTCTGGGTGTTTTTAAGATTTCGAGCTACGGCCAATGGGTAACAAGATAGAGGTCGGAGTTTTGACCTCAGATCATATCCGGATAGCCTCAGGAGGTTCTGAATATGATCTGAGGTTAAAAACTTCCGACCTCTATCTTGCTACGGTGGTAGACCCATCGGCCGTAACTCCCGGGACTCTACAGGAGACCCAGAACATCACCACTTATCGGTAGACTAGCCCCTGAACCTCCCTGAGGCTATCCAAATATGATCTGAGGTCAACAACCACAGACCTATATCTTGTTACGGCGGTAGACCCATCGAACGTAGCTCCCGGGACTCTACAGAAGTCCCAGAACATTACCACATATCGGTAGACTAGTCCTTGAACCTCCCTGCGGCTATTCGGATATGATCTAAGGTCAAAAACCATCGACCTCTGGTTTGTTACGGCGGTAGACCCGTTTGTCGTAACTCGGGACTCTACAGAAGGCCCAAAAAATACCACACATCGGTAGACTAGTACCTGGACCTCCCTGAATCTATCTGGATATAATCTAAGGCCAAAAACCATCGACCTCTGCCTTGTTACGGCGGTAGACCTTTCAGGCGTAGCTCTCGGGACTCCACAGAAGACCCAGAACATTTCTTCATATCGGTAGACTAGTCCCTGAACCTCCTGAGGCCTGAGGCTATCTGGATATGATCTGAGGTCAAAAAACACCGACCTCTGCCGTGTTACGGCGGTAGACCCATCGGTCGTAACTACCGGGACTCTACAGAAGACCCAGAACATCACCACATATCGGTAGACTAGTCCCTGAACCTCCCTGAGGCTATCTGGATATGATCTGAGGTCAAAAAACACTGACCTCTGCCGTGTTACGGAGGTAGACCCATCGGTCGTAACTACCGGGACTCTACAGAAGACCCAGAACATCACCACATACCGGTAGACTAGTCCCTGAACCTCCCTGAGGCTATTCTCATATGATCTGAGGTCAAAAAACACTGACCTCTGCCGTGTTACGGTGGTAGACCCATCGGTCGTAACTACCGGGACTCTACAGAAGACCCAGAACATCACCACATACCGGTAGACTAGTCCCTGAACCTCCCTGAGGCTATCTGGATATGATCTGAGGTCAAAAACCACCGACCTCTGCCGTGTTACGGCGGTAGACCCATCGGTCGTAACTTCCGGGACTCTACAGAAGACCCAGAACATCACCACATACCGGTAGACTAGTCCCTGAACCTCCCTGAGGCTATCTGGATATGATCTGAGGTCAAAAAACACTGACCTCTGCCGTGTTACGGTGGTAGACCCATCGGTCGTAACTACCGGGACTGTACAGAAGACCCAGAACATCACCACATACCGGTAGATTAGTCCCTGAACCTCCCTGAGGTTATCTGGATATGATCTGAGGTTAAAAAACACTGACCTCTGCCGTGTTACGGCGGTAGACCCATCGGTCGTAACTACCGGGACTGTACAGAAGACCCAGAACATCACCACATAGCGGTAGACTAGTCCCTGAACCTCCCTGAGGCTATCCGGATATGATCTGAGGTCTAAAACCACCGACCTCTGCCGTGTTACGGCGGTAGACCCATCGGACGTACCTCACGGGACTCTACAGAAGACCCAGAACATCGCCACATATCGGTAGACTAGTCCCTGAACCTCCCTGAGGCTATCCGGATATGATCTGTGGTCAATAACCACAGTCAAATCGCCTACCTCATACTTGTACGGCGTTGAACACATAGGCCTTAACTTGACGAAGATTCGGATGACCTAGAACATCGTAAACTATGTAAATTTGGTGTAGCTGTAAAGCTGACTTCATAACGATTCGATAACACTATAAATTTGTATAGTTTAGATGATTTTTTATAAAAATATAGCCCATGTCTCCCATATAGCCAAAATCCCATAAGCCCTGTACCTCGCATATGCAACTCTTGCGACAAAACCGAATCAGGTGGAATGACTCGTATATGCAAAGTTGCATATGCGAGGCGCTCTTATACGAGGTTTAACTGTACTCATTCGGTGCTGGCTAAGCCAAGAAAAATGTGCGATTCGTGTGTGGGACAACGGGCACACTTAAAATTCTAACTAACTTTAGAAAGCTTACACAAAGGCGGTATAAGTTAAAGTCGACTTAGGAAAGTGTTATGCGTTGCAAATCATGATATTTTTTCACTCCAATTTCTCAAATTTAGCGGAACGATTTTTTTTTTAAATCTTAAAATCTAAATAATCTTAAAAATCTTAAAAATCTTAAAAATCTTAAAAATCTTAAAAATCTTAAAAATCTTAAAAATCCTAAAAATCTTAAAAATCTTAAAAATCTTAAAAATCTTAAAAATCTTAAAAATCTTAAAAATCTTTAAAATCTTAAAAATCTTAAAAATCTGGAAAATCTTAAAAATCTTAAAAATCTTAAAAATCTTAAAAATCTTAAAAATCTTAAAAATCTTAAAAATCTTAAAAATCTTAAAATCTTAAAATCTTAAAATCTTAAAAATCTTAAAAATCTTAAAAATCTTAAAAATCTTAAAATCTTAAAAATCTTAAAAATCTTAAAAATCTTAAAAATCTTAAAAATCTTAAAAATCTTAAAAATCTTAAAAATCTTAAAAATCTTAAAAATCTTAAAAATCTTAAAAATCTTAAAAATCTTAAAAATCTTAAAAATCTTAAAAATCCTAAAAATCTTAAAAATCTTAAAAATCTAAAAATTGATAATCTTGATCGCAAATATAATTCATTGAAAGTCATTGCCTAAAAAAAGGCATAGGGGAAAGTGGGGCAAGTGTAACAAGCTAAGGAAATGCTCGTTATAACCCATTTAAAAGTTAAAAAATCTGTCGGATTTTATTGTAATCATCTTATTCTAGGTCTTGACTAAGACTTTGTTTAAACAAGTTTTTTAAAAAATCCTGTTTTTTAATGTGAAAATTGATTTTAAAATTTTTGATTTTCCGTACGTTCTACTCAACTAGTGGGGCAAGACGAGCAACCCGTTGGGGCAAGAGGAACAATGCATGAAAAAATATGGTAATTTGCTAACAATTGAACTGTTATCACTTAGATACATCAGATTAGAATGTATTTGAATGGTTTCTTCCATTTTTAGATTAAATAATAATATTTTACTAAAATTTTTATCGTTTTTACGAAAAAAAAATACTACTTCGATGATAAATAGTAAATTTTCATAATATCACTATACTTTGTATGTACAATTTTTTTAACGATTGTTTATCAGTTTTTAAGTACTTTCATGTATTTATTTCCCAATAAAATATGTTGTTGCAGCAATTCGTAATTTTTTCCATACTAAAAATCCATATGGTACACTTGCCCCACCTGAACAAGATTTTTTAAAAGCTCTCAACAAAAATAACCAAAAGTTAAATCATACTTTGTAATAGGTGCATGTCATTTGTAGGGACACTACTGATCTAGGAAAAATAGCATTTTGATAAAATGAGCCTTAAAACGAACCCTAAGCCTTATTTTGTATTTTCCAAATATTATAAGAAAACAAAGGTTTCGAAAAAAAACTTCATTAAATCTTATGCCCCGTGGCGTTTACGTCATTTTGGCGGTTATGTGGTAGTAGAATCAGCTAATTGCATTGCTAGCAACAATTCCTCATACTGGAAATAATCAAAATTGTACAAATTACGGCCGTAGGAGCGATTGTTCCTCTTGCCCCATATGGTCGTCTTGCCCCACCTTCCCCTAATTAGACTATTTTGGTATCTTTCGTGATTAAATTATTTTTTTAAGTTTAACTTTTATTAATCCTCCTTATCTTTACCTACATCATGGCATTTTTCAACCTTGAGAAGTAAATGTAGGTTAACGGTTTTTTGTTTTAATACACCTACAAATTTCCTGAATTAGATAAGTTAGAAATTGCACTGTTTTGAAATAAATCTTTGACGAAAATTCTACCCAATTATCCAGTTCAAACAAAATTATGAGAAAAGTGAAATTGGTGTCCATTAAATAAGAAGAGCTTATTATGTTTACCAAAATATGCAAAAAATATTCTTATGCAATATTATTCTTCGTAAAAGCCGAGCTCCCGTGGTCTAGTGGTACGGTTTTTGGCAGGTGGCGGTCGAGGGGGGATTTCGGATGCTGCGGGAATTGACTTTGTCAAGTCCCAAGCCTCCCCAAAACCCATCCCATCCAATCTTCACAAACCCATCCCATTCCAAATCTTCATAAAAAATGGTAATCTTGTGGAAATTCGTAAATTTCATGTTTGTTCAGTTAACGTATGGATTATTTGTTTGTTTATTTTAAATTTATTTTTTTAGTAGTCTCGTGAAAAATGTTCATGTCTTTACGGACCTTTGTGTGCTGCAATATTCATAAAAAAAGCTCAGTTGTGTTGTTTGAAATAGAAATATGTTGACTTATGATGCATTTAGGGGTACTTTTTCAAAATTCAAATCAAATTATTCGCTCTACAGCAGCGATTCTCAACCTTCTTCTAGGCTGGTACCCCCTGCCATGTAAATCAAGTAGGCCCGGTACCCCCGTTGAGAATCGCTGCTCTACAGTATTGCCTTGGCGATCTCGATTGCGAGATTCCTACTTGAAACAAGACGTCCGATGGCTTGATTGTTGAGGCAATTGCAAACCTCTTTTTACACCTAAGCTTTCATCCACCCTGGGATTCGAACTGACGACCTTTAGATTGTTAGTCCAACTGCCTACCAGTGACTCCACTGAGGCAGGTCTCTGGGAGACGACTCCTACACTTGAATTGAACTTACTATCTAACCCTGTGGCTTAGGGTGGTCCAAATCCGGACTTTTTTGGGGCTACCCCCTGAAATCAAAGATTGACCCATCACTAGGCTAAATTCCAAATTTGAACCCATTCTGACCACGGGAACCCCTCCCTCCAATCGCTTAAAGTTTGTATGGGAAAAATCGTCAAAATGTATGGAGAAAAGCAACTGTTTTACTTTTTAACCTGTGGAAGGCGCCATAATTATCCGATTCTTACCATTTCTCAAATGTAGAACCTTCATTAAATTTAGAACAACTTTCCCGAAGACACCATATTTTTAGGATTTTTTCGCGAAGTTATTAGCGCCCAAAACTGACCCTTTTTGCGCGGCCAGCTGTAAGGGGCTACCTAACAACGATGTTTTTTTTTTAATTCGTACACGCACGTGCTCTCTCTCAGGTTCAAACTCTCTCACGAGCTTGCTCGCCTGCCTGCCTGCCTGTTTACCTACAAGCGTGCGCTGTTTCTCTGCTTGGACTTTTGTCGTCGTCGTCGTTTTCGTTTGCTATCCGCTTTTTGGAATTTAGCCTAGTGATGGGTCAATCTTTGATTTCAGGGGGTAGCCCCAAAAAAGTCCGGATTTGGACCACCCTACTGTGGCTGTGTGGGTACTTTTTACTGTGTCTAATTTCCATCTGAACAAGAAGTCACAGTTCATGTGTGGATTTCTCACCACCCTAAACCTTCCCACTCAAACGTGGCCACGTGGTCTCCGTTCCATTTTTCCCTCAACCCGCATATGATTTATGGATTATTACATGACAATACGTGCCTGTGGTGGTTGGCTGCGTTGGTTTACTTGCCTCCAAGTCCTAGCATTTAGCTTATGGTTGCCACCCCCACACCATCACCACCTCCAAACACAAACATGTAGTGTGTATAAATTTTCCGTGGTGGTCTCAACCTTAACCACCCCCCGCACATATCTAGCGATAAACCCACGACGGTCGGTGAAATGGCTTAATTTTGGAGAACTATTTAACCTTTGGCAAGACAACAACCGCGCCGGAGCTTCCGCAAATGTGACATTCGACCTGGTCACGTTCGCCCCTTTCGGAAATAGACAGCAAGCATGAGTCTTGTGCCTTTTTGCAATAAAGCTCATTTTCTTTTGCGGTGCCGGACGTGGCCGAACGTGACGCCCACTTCCGCCGGAAATGGAAATGTGAGCCAGTTTGGGTTCAAGTTTGATTGAGTGCTGTCCAAAACGCAACCACCCTCCAAACCACCAGGTCGTGAAATAAATGTCATCTAATAAGCGCGAGCTTTCGGCCCCGAAACTTTGCGAGTTATAAATTTCATTTGTTCTTTGGCGGGGTGGAAGGGACGACCACACTCAGAATGAGCCACACAGCCATCTGCAGGAGGCACCTCGTTACAAATTGCTTAAATTAATTACGAATCCCATAAGCAGCAGGCTAGAGAAAAAGGGTGGTGAGAGCAGGAGTTTCAGGCATTCTTTTTTTTTATTGTGGGAAAATTTTAAGCCACCTTACCGCATAACCAAGTCACGGAGTGAGCAGTGGCGTGTTGAGATTGAATCTAAATTTTGAAGTCCATAAATGGAAAGGATATTGGGGAATTCGCAGATTTTTCTCATTAAACTTTATTTTTTTTTGAAATTCTGTCTTCAGATAACAAAAAGTCATGTTTTTACGTTATTATATTTTTGTCATTTTTGTCATTTATGTCATTTTTGTCATTTTTGTCATTTTTGTCATTTTTGTCATTTTTGTCATTTTTGTCATTTTTGTCATTTTTGTCATTTTTGTCATTTTTGTCATTTTTATCATTTTTATCATTTTTATCATTTTTATCATTTTTGTCATTTTTGTCATTTTTGTCATCATTGTCATTTTTGTCATTTTTGTATTTTTTATCATTTTTGTCATTTTTGTCATTTTTGTCATTTTTGTCATTTTTGTCATTTTTGTCATTTTTGTCATTTTTGTCATTTTTGTCATTTTTGTCATTTTTGTCATTTTTGTCATTTTTGTCATTTTTGTCATTTTTGTCATTTTTGTCATTTTTGTCATTTTTGTCATTTTTGTCATTTTTGTCATTTTTGTCATTTTTGTCATTTTTGTCATTTTTGTCATTTTTGTCATTTATGTCATTTTTGTCATTTTTGTCATTTTTGTCATTTTTGTCATTTTTGTCATTTTTGTCATTTTTGTCATTTTTGTCATTTTTGTCATTTTTGTCATTTTTGTCATTTTTGTCATTTTTGTCATTTTTGTCATTTTTGTCATTTTTGTCATTTTTGTCATTTTTGTCATTTTTGTCATTTTTGTTATTTTTGTCATTTTTGTCATTTTTGTCATTTTTGTCATTTTTGTCATTTTTGTCATTTTTGTCATTTTTGTCATTTTTGTCATTTTTGTCATTTTTGTCATTTTTGTCATTTTTGTCATTTTTGTCATTTTTGTCATTTTTGTCATTTTTGTCATTTTCGTCATTTTTGTCATTTTTGTCATTTTTGTCATTTTTGTCATTTTTGTCATTTTTGTCATTTTTGTCATTTTTGTCATTTTTGTCATTTTTGTCATTTTTGTCATTTTTGTCATTTTTGTCATTTTTGTCATTTTTGTCATTTTTGTCATTTTTGTCATTTTTGTCATTTTTGTCATTTTTGTCATTTTTGTCATTTATGTCATTTTGTCATTTATGTCATTTATGTCATTTTGTCATTTTGTCATTTTTGTCATTTTGTCATTTTTGTCATTTTTGTCATTTTTGTCATTTTTGTCATTTTTGTCATTTTTGTCATTTTTGTCATTTTTGTCATTTTTGTCATTTTTGTCATTTTTGTCATTTTTGTCATTTTTGTCATTTTTGTCATTTTTGTCATTTTTGTCATTTTTGTCATTTTTGTCATTTTTGTCATTTTTGTCATTTTTGTCATTTTTGTCATTTTTGTCATTTTTGTCATTTTTGTCATTTTGTCATTTTTGTCATTTTTGTCATTTTGTCATTTTTGTCATTTTTGTCATTTTGTCATTTTTGTCATTTTTGTCATTTTTGTCATTTTTGTCATTTTTGTCATTTTTGTCATTTTTGTCATTTTTGTCATTTTGTCATTTTTGTCATTTTTGTCATTTTTGTCATTTTTGTCATTTTTGTCATTTTTGTCATTTTTGTCATTTTGTCATTTTTGTCATTTTTGTCATTTTTGTCATTTTTGTCATTTTTGTCATTTTTGTCATTTTTGTCATTTTTGTCATTTTTGTCATTTTTGTCATTTTTGTCATTTTTGTCATTTTTGTCATTTTTGTCATTTTTGTCATTTTTGTCATTTTTGTCATTTTTGTCATTTTTGTCATTTTTGTCATTTTTGTCATTTTTGTCATTTTTGTCATTTTTGTCATTTTTGTCATTTTTGTCATTTTTGTCATTTTTGTCATTTTTGTCATTTTGTCATTTTTGTCATTTTTGTCATTTTTGTCATTTTTGTCATTTTGTCATTTTTGTCATTTTTGTCATTTTTGTCATTTTGTCATTTTTGTCATTTTTGTCATTTTTGTCATTTTTGTCATTTTTCATTTTTGTCATTTTTGTCATTTTTGTCATTTTTGTCATTTTGTCATTTTTGTCATTTTGTCATTTTTGTCATTTTTGTCATTTTTGTCATTTTTGTCATTTTTGTCATTTTTGTCATTTTTGTCATTTTGTCATTTTTGTCATTTTTGTCATTTTTGTCATTTTTGTCATTTTTGTCATTTTTGTCATTTTTGTCATTTTTGTCATTTTTGTCATTTTTGTCATTTTTGTCATTTTTGTCATTTTTGTCATTTTTGTCATTTTTGTCATTTTTGTCATGTTTGTCATTTTTGTCATTTTTGTCATTTTTGTCATTATATTCTTAAAAATTGAAAAACTGCAAATATTTCGCTAAAATCAAACTTTCGGTGGCTATATCTTGAAAATGGAGCCCTTTATCAAAAAATCTGTAAAGTACTTTTCGATTGCAAATTCAATTTTGCATTAAAAAGTAATGTCAAACTTGTTTTTGCATGAAACTTCAAATTTTTCCAAAAATCACTATTTTTTCAAAAATTCATAACTCGGCGGCAGATTTTTTGACCATGTTTCTCTATGGCTCAAAAGTTGCGGATTTTTGTTTCCTAAAACATATCAAAAAATCTCGAAAATCAAAAAATACGTATTTTGGGAAATTGAGTTTTAGTGAAAAAAAAGTTGATAGAAAAATCTGCAAATTTTTTTTTCCGTGTACCTATTTTTTCTCAAAAGTCCTTAACAATATCTACAACTTTGCCGAAGACACCAAATTGATCAGAAAATTCACTCAAAAGTTACAGCTGTTTGAATATTTACATACCATTTTTGTATGGACAGCAGCCAAAATTGTATGGAAACTTGTATGGGTGAACCAATGACACAAAATAGCATATTTGTTCATAGGGAAGGCCCCCACAAAGTTTGAGCCATATCAAAAAATAAAAATAATATCCATTTCCGGTTTTGGTAGAGAATTGCTCCGGGGCAACAAATATAAAGAAAAATCGAGGGATCCAGGAGTTCCTGGTTTTGTCAAAATCCCGGGAGGCCTGAGGGTCAATAATTGAATATTTTTCAAAAGCTGTCGTTGGCTAAGATGGCGGTGAAGAAATGTTAAAAAATGCATTTTGTTATTTTATATGCTATAAAATATTCAAGTTAGACCAAAATAGTGTCAGAGCAGAGCTTGAATTTAGTGTTATAACAATTAGAAAATAAAAATATATTTTTTTTGTTCATGATTCGATTTCCCAAAGTTCTATACAAATCTTCGGATAGTTTGACTGGGCCAATTTGCATTTTTTAATTTTTATTTTCAATCAAACACATTTTTTCCCCTAAACTTTGCAAACATTTCCACACTTAATCCAGGTTGATTAAATCATTTCTGATGGTGACCACTTGCATGAACATCTCCAACCGACCTTCGACGAGGTCCCCCAAACGCGATAAACATCTTCCTGGGCGTCGCGCACACACTAATTCTAATTCTTCTTTTTTGTCTGCTCCAACTATTACTGCCAAGTTGTTCCGAGTTCATTTCGGTTACAAATTTATGTACATACATTTGAGTCAGACCCTCTCCGCGCCGGCGAGTTCTATGCTCGTTTGTCCCCAACTATTCTGATGGACCGCCGGGCGCAGAGTCCTGATGGACAAAGTCATCCTCCTAGTTGGTGGCAAGTTTCTCCCTGACAACTGAGCGCGTAATTAATTATTTATGAAGCACCCAGCCATTGATAGCAGGAGCAGCAGCCAGCAGCACAACAGTTTAGTATTAAACTAATTATTCTTATCCTGATGATGGTTTTTGGGAGGCGAGTGTTGCACACCAAAGTCAGGTCAAGTCAAGTCAAGAGTCAGGAGTTTATGCTAATCGCCTGTTTTTGGGAGACTCACTATTCCGCTGGTTGATGGGACATTTGGTTGTGTTTTGTTGTTGTTGAACCAGAGTGGAATAACGTGGCGTAATTGAATTGAAGTGCTTCACCAGGAATGAATTATCTTGCAAGTGGTCTGAAGTAATTGGTAGGGTCATTAGGTGGATGTGACACTCCTTAGTATGTACTAAAACTTTTTCATACTACAAATAATCCCTTGATCTGCAAACTAAGTGATTCCCTTTCACTCGAACTGTGTCAAACTCCCACTTCTCTTAATCGGATTAAAATCCAACGCAATACGACACTGGTTCTGCGTCAGTCATCACGGGGCACAAATCCCGAACCATCCGCACTGCCATTAAGGACCCACCAATAACAGCAGCATCATCAGGACCAGTCTACCTGCGAAACTCTAGCGCAGAGAGAGCGAGCTCCACAAGTCCTCGGTCATTCAATTACCGGTCGTTGTCGCTAAAGTCCAGAACATCCTGAACAAGAGGGAGAGAGAGAGAGAGAGAGAGAGGGGAAAACAGCAAAAGCATTAAATACAACCGAATCCACTTTGCGAAAACCCCCATGTGTGTGTGTGTGTGTCGTCACACATACGCCAAAACCCGCCAGCAACATAAAAAAGAATCATAATCAGTCATCTGAAATAATTCGGACAAACAAGATAATTGAATTCAAACAAATTGAACAAATAGCCGAAATTAATCAATTATTGTGCGGCGCGACGCGGCTCGTTTGTGCCACTGACTGGGGATGGTCTGTCCGTAGGTGTGTCTGTGTGAGTGTAAGTGTGTTTCTCATGTTCTGTTCTGTTATGTCTGTGTTTTTTGGAGATGAGGAAGGATGGTGGTGGTGGTGGGTGGGTACTACACGAGCCGAAGTGAATACTGACAGGGTAGGAACATCAATTTTCGAAAAATCATCAACTTTCAAAATAGTTTTTCAAACAAAGATTAAACTAACTAGTTAATAAAAGAGGCAGATTTTGACTAATTTATTATTTAACGACCATGATCAACAAAACCACCTTTTTCAAAAACCTTTTTTTTGAAAAATCTCGATAGTTCATGATGGTTAAAAGCAAACCTCTTATTTTTACATCTTTTTGTAATTGTCTGCTTTCGAACTTTCTAAAATATATTCTCACACTCTATAAAATACAAAAAAAAAACAACACGAAATCTAGAAATGATTTTTTTTGTTGAAATAAATAAAAAAAATAAAAGAACAATTTTTTTTTTGAAAAACAAATCTGTAACAAACTAGGCAATGCATAATATCATTTTGTTAGGGGATACTAGTTTGCAAATTGTGAAATCTGGGTTTTTTATCGGTGAATTCTTAGCTTTTTTGGGCCAAAAGCTAAAATTGACAAATTTTGAGAACCCGGAGTTTGGTCTCTACTCTTTTTTTTCTTTTTCCAAATAAAAGTCAACCGAAAACATTAAAAAAATTACTTGAATGGATAGTCAAGCATAGTTATTAGATATAAAATTCACAACACAAATACCAAATTTATCTTAAATTGTTAATTTTTAAGTGCAACTTTTTCCCAGTAGTTGATATTAACTTAAGTAATTATAAAATCGTTCACAAGACACACTTTATTAAAAAAAACTATCATGGACAGTCTCCATTTTTTTTTGAAATTATTATATCTTAATTGAACTTTCTAATACAGTCCAGAGTTAATCAGCCGAAGGTCTTGGATAAATTTGACTTCGGATAATCGAACTACAATTTTTTTTTCAACGTATTATTTTTGAACCCAGGTTGGCGGCCAAAAAGACAAAGTTAAAAAAAAACATTTTGTAATTTATTAGGCAATAAACTTTTCAAACACTGCCTAAATGGTCCCAAATCATAATTTTAATGTTAAAAATAGAATATAAAGAATAAAAATCAATTATATTTTATTTAAAAAAAATTGGTTCAATTCTGATGAACAGGACCTCGAAATATTTTATTTCGGGAAAACGGTGCACATCAACCAGAGATTCTGCAACCAGATTTTTGTTACAGACATTTTAGTTTCAACACTACAGGTACTATCGAAATATTTTTTTATTTATCCCCTAATGTAGTTACTGTCCACAAAGTTATTTACAACAAAGTTTGATTTTTGACAATCGAATTGTTGCAGGATTGGGTCCGTAAGTTTGACAATTTTGGAATACGAAGACAACAACTTCCTTGGTTGCTCAACTACACTTTTTTCGTTCAAATCCTAGAGTTTTTTTAAAGGTCCTATCAGCTATTGTGTTTCATCCGCTTATAGGACTTTTCGAAATAATACTCGAGAATTTTAATACTATGGCTTACAATTTCTATGTTATATTTCATTTTTTTATGATCCCCACTTGACTTTGCCATTTTAGGAAGTTGTTGTCTTCTTATTTCAAAATGGTCAAACTTACGGACAAAATCCTGCAATAACGGGAACGTAAAATTAATCAAACTTTTTTGTTAATTACTTTGTGGAAAGTACTTTAGGGGATGAATAAAAAATATTTTGATAGTACCTGTAGTTTTGAAGATACTAAAATGTCTGTAACAAAAATCTGGGAGCAAAAGCTCTGGTTGATGCGCACCGTTAATAACATTGAAAAGGAAATTTTTGGAAGAATAAAAAATCAGAATTGTGACATTTAAGTTTGATTTTCGGAAAAAAATTAAGATCTAGAAAGAATTCGTTTTTTTTTTATGTTACAATTAATTTAAGTGAGGCCGTTGCAAATATTTTTCGAAATTTATGTCGCCCCCTTTCAATATTGGCCTGAATAACCAGGGGGCAAAAAAATATTTTTTTGAAAAACTTCAAAATTTTAATTAAAATTAAAGTTTAATCAATTGAAAACCAGTTAAAATGCATTTTCCCGCGTTTATAATCATTTTAGCATGTCTGAACTCCTTTGAAAACATTTTAAATACCAATGTGCAGCCCCACAAAAAGTTTGTTTTTTTGCGAAAAAAAAAATCCGCCAATAATTCGATATTTTCAAAACAAACGATTGGAAAGCAACTGTACGCCTGTAAAATGCATTTCAAAACACTTTTTTCATCCAAATGTTGAAACCTAGGCTTGTAATTTCAATTTTTATATTTTTTATTTTTTGTGTCCCCCCCTCGACATTGGTCAGAGCTGAGGGACATAAACTTCAAAAAATATTTGCAACGGCCTTAGTCGTATAGTCTAAATTTGCATAACATTTAAAAATAACATTGAGAATCTGACAACCCCATAAAAAGATATGATCACTTTAGGTGTGATCATACACTTTTTTTGAAGCCAGATCTCAAAAATTTTGGTGACACGGACATAATTTCTTACGCATTTTGGGATTTTTTGTGATAGAATATTTCATAATTGTGTTGGATTAGATTAGTTTAAATTAGATTAGATTAGATTAGATTAGATTAGATTAGATTAGATTAGATTAGATTAGATTAGATTAGATTAGATTAGATTAGATTAGATTAGATTAGATTAGATTAGATTAGATTAGATTAGATTAGATTAGATTAGATTAGATTAGATTAGATTAGATTAGATTAGATTAGATTAGATTAGATTAGATTAGATTAGATTAGATTAGATTAGATTAGATTAGATTAGATTAGATTAGATTAGATTAGATTAGATTAGATTAGATTAGATTAGATTAGATTAGATTAGATTAGATTAGATTAGATTAGATTAGATTAGATTAGATTAGATTAGATTAGATTAGATTAGATTAGATTAGATTAGATTAGATTAGATTAGATTAGATTAGATTAGATTAGATTAGATTAGATTAGATTAGATTAGATTAGATTAGATTAGATTAGATTAGATTAGATTAGATTAGATTAGATTAGATTAGATTAGATTAGATTAGATTAGATTAGATTAGATTAGATTAGATTAGATTAGATTAGATTAGATTAGATTAGATTAGATTAGATTAGATTAGATTAGATTAGATTAGATTAGATTAGATTAGATTAGATTAGATTAGATTAGATTAGATTAGATTAGATTAGATTAGATTAGATTAGATTAGATTAGATTAGATTAGATTAGATTAGATTAGATTAGATTAGATTAGATTAGATTAGATTAGATTAGATTAGATTAGATTAGATTAGATTAGATTAGATTAGATTATATTAGATTAGATTAGATTAGATTAGATTAGATTAGATTAGATTAGATTAGATTAGATTAGATTAGATTAGATTAGATTAGATTAGATTAGATTAGATTAGATTATAATAGATTAAATAAGATTAGGTTAGACAATGCTCATAAGATTGAATTGAAATTTGGATATAGGTTGTCCTTTGCGATCTCAAGCAGAACCAACACTATTTTTGATATTGAAGGTTAACCCTCTACTGCTCAAATTGCCCTAATGTCATTACACTTTGCCTATCTAATTTTTTCACGCTTCATCATCATTTAAATTGCAAAAAAATGCGTAGAGACATAGTCTGGGACACTACAAAAATTACTGCATACTTCTTTTTAATGAAAATATAGGAAATGTTAGTAAAAAACACAGCCAAAGTTGACCCCTAAAAAATGTCATTTTTTAAAACATTTGCAAAGTCACATAAAACAAGTTTAACATCCAACCCTGAAATTTTCTAAAATTTTAAGAGTTCTTCTTTCCAATGCTTTTTAAAGATCAAAAATCGGTTGGAGAATTGTTTTTTGGCGATTTTTTTAGATCGAAGCCCGTCTAAAGGCGGGGTCAGGTTGTAGAGGGTTAACTTATGGAAGGAACCTAAATCGTGCACAAAAAAGTGTAAATTTGAAATCAACATTGAAAAAATTGAAAAATTGAGGTTTTAAAATTTTTTTTTTACGAAAAAAGCGAAACTTTCGGGTGGTGTCAATAATGAAAAGTGATATTCTAGTTTTTATGGTATCAACAGCCTCACTAAATTTGAGCTGGACCAGGAATTGTTGATTTTAAGTGCTGTGTACGTTTGAGGGTTAATTACAATAATATTTTCTACAGTGAAGCAAGCTACTAGAAAGATTCAAAAGAATACATAATTTCAAAATCATACAATTTTGTTAGCGTCCGAAACGATTAAAAATACATCATTTTACTCTAGATGGTGCCCATCGCAAGTATCCCCAAAAATATAAAAGAATACCCATATTCAGGGGACACTCGCACACATTCGCACAGAGTTCGGGATAGAACCATGGAGCGGGAGGGACGGTTGATTTAATTCCGGTGCCGCTGGGCCACAATTTTAGGTTCGTCGAAATTGGTCCATCAGTTGGGTTCGGTCGCACCGGCAGTCACACATACTGATGAGCAAATATTTCTTATAAATTAATTTCAAACTGTAGTCTTCTGGCGCTGGATTAACACATAGGCGAGCAATTTAGGATATTCAAATTTTCAGGATGTTTGAACTTCAGTTTCTCACTTCTTTGACAAACTTTGATGAACAGATTTTTCCCAATTTTCACAGTTGGTATCCGAAAACTACCTGTTACGAAAGGCTCCCATCAGAGATCTCGTTTTATGATTTAACTAAATATTTGACTAAATCCCCCTTCAGTAAGTCCCGGGGCCCATTTTTCCCACAGTCAGCGCTTTTTCCGATTGATGAAGATGAACCCCGCTTGGAAAACCAATTTCACTTGTGGATCTTCGACCGGGGAAAATCCATAACCCAATTAAAAACGGGCACCCCTCTATCCCAACCCATTCCGTTTCCCGGCACACTCACACTCAAGAAACAATTTTCATTAGTCAAATTTGTCTTTACCGGGGTTGGAAAATTTGCCCCCTTACTGGATAGACTGATTGGTAAAGTTTGTTTAGTAACAGCAGATAGCTCGCGAAGTGAACCGAAAGTTCCCGGGGGCTAAATCTTGACGAGATTTGATGGGGGAATCTCTGCGAGAAAAGTGGGTCTCTGAATTCTTAATTTATTCAAATTCTCGTTTTTAACTTAACCTCAAGATTTTTCTATTTGATTGTTTTGTTGATTTTATAATTTAGTTCAATTTTAGTGAAATTTTGATATTTTTTTCTCATTATTTGTCATTCCTCTCCACCGAAAGACGATCCCTAATTGATTGGAGTTTGTCCTGTTGCATTTTTCAGCACCAAAAGACCTCGCTTTCCCGGAAGGTTTCAGATCCACTTGAGGGGGTTCTGTAAACAAGGCAAGGAATGGTAATCTAAATGATGCACATTTTTTTGGCTCGCAAAATGAGTTTCACAGGACGCGCCAAGGTGAAGCGACTGTAAATTCAAATCTTCACAGGAAAAGGACGATTTTCACCGATTCAACGTTTTCCTTTCAAGAGACAAAGTCAGGGAAAGAAGTCTCAAAGACACAACCTTCCTAGCGTTACTCACACACACACACGCTTCCATTTGGAACGATAAGGGATGTGGCGAGGTAAACCATAAGTAGATATGAGTGAGCGGTTATGTACATAATTTATACTTGCTTATTAAATTTCAGTGATAAACCCTCCGACATCAGAGGACGGAACAGACCGGGAAGAGGGATGGCGTTGACTTTGCGTTGGTGGAAAAAGAAGAAAATCGCTCAAGAAAATTGAGAAAGTCTGTTTGTCCCTTTTGCCAAGATCCGGACCGAGAAAGAGTGAAAATGTGGCAAAGCTGAAATTGATGTCTGAGCAAATCTTTTTAACCGTAAAATGATGATTTAGCTAATTGAGTGGCTTGCCAGTGAGTTTTTGATGGAACGGTGGCATGTATTAAACTGAACATTGAGGTAGAAGGGATGTTGCGGTTCCAGGATGAAGGGTCGATAGGAAAGTTGTCCCATTTTGTGGTGGACAAAATGTTGAAGGATTGTAATTTTGGAAGGAACTGATATTTTCAAGATCATAAGCTTAACGAGTTTGAAAGAGTTGAATAAAATCATCCTTTTTCGAAAAAAATCCAGAATTAACTTTTTGAATGTGGTGGCTAGGGCGACATTAAAAAAGGTACGACTACAGACAATTAAAAAGACGACTTCGATTCCTTAATCTAATCTAATCTAACCCTAGCGCAGCCAGTCTTTCGAGGGCATCCTGGAAAATGCCTTAGGTTGATTAACGCCTAGCATCCTCTTGTCATTATTAACAATTGCAGTGCCCAATGCAATAAATTGCTTTGAAACATCACAAACGTTAAAGCGGCCAGGCCAACTGCGTAAAGTTTACCGCAAAGATGATTCTTTGAATCGGATTGAGTTTGAACACGAATGTTCAAACAACAACACATTTCTGAATCGACAGGAGGAAGAAACGTGGGATCCCCGCTCACGTTCCTGTTTGTAGGAGCAATACATCGTTGGGAGCCACCAGCTAAGAAGTTTTGGTGCTCCGGGACCCTCGAGGATGGGACACTGTATTTCCACAAATGCCCTGGACACTATTTGCCGTGGTTATAGCGCCACAACTCGCTCACTGTTGGTGACAGAAAGAACATTAATTAAACTCTTATAAACACAAAATTTCAATTGATGGGATGACAAGATCATCTCACAAAGACCCAGTGCATATTAAATATGAAATGGTTTATTTTAATCAGGATACATTATCGGATTGATCTCACCAAATTAAACCAGCCCTCTGAGAAATATAACACCTCGATCAGTCTGATGGCTGATTAAAAAAAGGCTGATGTAATGTCGATCAGGGCGTTAAATTTCTCAGTGGAAGCTGCCGCATCTCAAAAAATTAATCACGAAAAAACAGGACTGCGCGTCCCAAGAAGCACTGCACTTTTGATGGCATTGTTCAATTATTATGCCCAATCACCCCATGCACACAAAGAGCGACACAAAAGAGACGAAAATTATCACGAAAAACAAGACTGCGCGTCCCAAGAAGCACTGCACTTTTCAGACGACTTTGATTCCTTAGTCAAAAAAGGTAACTGTGAAAATTTTGAGTGAGATCAGATTAGGATCAACGGTCACTTTTTATCGTTGAAAATGGTGAAAAAAAATCTTTTCATACAAGACGTCTTCTTTAAATCGTTAATACAGCAATTCCCCACGAAAACAGCATGATTCGAAAAAAAAGTTTTCCGATCGGGCCCAAAATTTTTCTGGGGCTCCTTGGCCAAAATAATCAGACCCGTATTTTTTTGTTTGGCCATTAAGGTGACCTACGCCGTGTTAGGGTGGTCCAAAAAATGACAATTTTCGTCGATTTTCGGAAAAAACACTTTTTTCAAAAAATAATATCTCCGTGCCATTTCATCCGATTTTAGCTGTCTTAGGCGCAAAAGAAAGGTGATTAGTTTGGATATTTGGGAAAAATAGTAAGAAGTTCCAAAAATCTAGCTTAACATTTGAAAAGGTCGTATGAAAACTTAAAATGCTGTTTCGAAGGTCTCGGGACCAAAGAGCTTATGTCTAAAAATATTTTTATCAGATTCCTCAAAAATGGTGAAGTTATGATTGCGTATTTCAATTACGAAAATTTTGGTATCCTAACATGTATAAGTCATAGTGAAAAAAGTCGATTTTTCCCGTTTTCGTCATCTTCACATTTTTGCGCGTGGCGCGTCGAAAACCCCAGTTTTTATTTTCAAAAAATCGTATCTCAGAGTATTGAAAACATCACTTCACCATTTTTTTTATATGTCATGTGAAACTTTCCGAGGAATCTGATAAAAATATTTTCAGACATAGGCTCTTTGGTCCCGAGACCTTCAAAACAGCATTTTCAGACCTTTTCAAATGTTAAGCTAGATTTTTGGAACTTCTTACTATTTTTCCCAAATAGTCATACTAATCACCCTTCTTTTGCACATAAGACAGCTAAAAAAAAAATCTGAACATCCTAATAGTTAGGCCATTGCAAATATTTTCTGAAGTTTATGAGGGGGGAAGGGAGGGGCTTCTTCAAAATCGGTCCGAAAAATCTGATGGCAAAAACATTTTTTTTTTCAAAAAAGTTCAAAATTTTTGTGGAAAAAGAAGTTTAATGAACTGAAAATAATTTCGACAAAAAAAAATTTCACCAATACTTTGATATTTTAAAAGCTTAAGTTAGCAAAATATCTGGGCAGGTGTAAAATGCATTTTAAAACACTTTTTTCATTTAAATGTTCAAACCATGCCTTGTGATTTAAATTTTTATATTTTTTTATTTGTTTGCCCCTGCCCCTCCCCCTTTTCTCCACTTTGGCCAGAGTCGAGAGACATGAACTACAAAAAATATTTGCAACGGCTTTATTGTCCGTCGCAATCGGCAAAGCCGGGTATTTTTTTGAACCTGTGTCAAAGTTGCTAGTAGAAGCCAGGATAGAAGTATTTTAATTTTAAGGATTCTCGGTTTCAAATTCGTTTCAAAAGGAATTCGACTCCACAGCGTTGGAAAAGAAAATTATGACCTTTTAATGGCCAATGATTTTTATTTGCATGGATTTGTGCTTAAATCATTTGTTTTCCAATCTCTTCATAGGTAAAAAAAAATTAATAACACTAAATTTTACTTAGCAATCAGAACGCTAGTTAAAAATTCAAAACTTTTTTGATATTTTTAAGCAATTTTTAAAGATTTTAGACACCCAATTTATACAGCAATTCCCCATGAAAACAGCATGAACAAAAAAAAAAGTCAGATCAGACTAAATATTTTTTAAGCCTTATGGCTAAATATGAAAACGGGTCTAATTATTTCGAACCTGATCCGAGCACTTTTGTGCACGTGCTATTTGTGATTTATTGCTGTATAAATTGTATGTCTAAAATCTCCGAGAATTGCTCAAAAATACAAAAATAGCATTTGCTAATCGGGATGGAACGAAAAACAACATGTTTTCTAAGAAAACACTCTCTTTTTTAAATATTTTTTAGGGGACACAAATTGCCATCTCTTCAGAAAGTTCTCGGAAGTCAAAGCAACTTATATGATTTTTTGAAAAAAAAATGTGACAATAGAGAATCTAAAAAAAGGTCAACACAAATTTTGACTTCATTTAAAAAAGTAAAAATAGATTTGCAATCAAAAAGCACCTGTATAAGATTAGTAAATATATTCCGTAGGGACCATCCATAAACCACGTGGACACTTGTGAACTTTTTGTATGGACTGGACAATTGTTCACGAGGGGGGGTTGCTTGCGATTCCCAAAAATGTATTCACGCGGTTTATGGATGGTCCCGTATTCAAGTTGATGTATTTTTCAGGTTTTTATTTTTTGAATAGTTCAGGAAAATTGTTGCCCAATTAGCCCTCGTATTTTGATCACTAATAACTCGGGAACTATAGTTATAAATGAAAATTTTGTAAAATATTTCATAATTTTAAAATCTAAAATAAAGTTTCGAAAAAGCCGAAAAGACACTTATTTTTAACATTTCGATGCCTCTGTGCTCTCTTATGCTAACTAGATAGGAAAACCAGCATGCTAAGAATAACAGAGCACAGAGGCATCGATTTACAATGTAAAGCGGGGTTTTAAAATTTTGAAAAAAAAAACATTAAAAAAAAGAGCAAAGAATCGGGACTACAGTTTTGAAGATCAACATCAAGGGGACAACACTGAGAAAATTTAATATTTTCTGATTTTTGTTATAATTGCATGACCATATCTTAGCAAACAGTGGCCGTATCAGCAAAGCTTAAATGAATGATAGAGGGAACATTCTCTGCTCGTCGATTGTTTTAAATGGGCACTATTCAAACAAATTAAAAAAAATAAATTAGATTGGCAATAAGAATATTTTTAAAAAATACTTAAATACGTTTTGATTGCATATTTTATTTTATATTTATCGCAATAATGGCCTTTTACAAACTTTATCATCCCGGTACGGTAATCGAACTCTTGCCCTTTGAATTGGAAATCCAGCACGCAGATAATACATTTTTTGCAAAAATCATAATTTGGTCGACTTCCAGTCCCCTCAAAAAATAAGGTCAGCTATGACAAAAAAATTATACTAATTTCAGAAAAACCATACCGTGTGTTTCTGTAGTGACAAAAACGCTTATCATCACCTTTTAAAATAGTGCTGAAAAGTTCATTCCATCACTCATTTGAGTGCTAAAAAGTTCAACTGCTTGAATTTGCATCGAAAGCTATTTTCAATAGAATGTTTGGTTTTTTAAAAACTGTGTATAAGGGTGATCCAAATTCAGGGTTTCTCGGGGCAACCCTCTGAAATCAAAGATTTACTTATCACTAGGTTAAATTTCAAATTTTAGCTCACGGGAAACCCTTCCTCTAATCGCTTGAAGTTGAGTTGAGTTGAGTTGAGTATCGGAAAAATCGTCAAAATGTATGAAGAAAAGCAACTGTTTCGGGGTTTCACCTGTGAAGGGCACAATAGTCGTCCAATCTTTATCAATTTTCAGATGTAGGACTTTCATTCAATTTTGAACAACCGTCCCGAAGAAACCATATTTTCAGGATTTTGTTTTCTGAATAGTTATTAGCGTCCGAAAAAGAACCGTTCTTGCGCGGCCAGATGTTACCCTATTGTGTATGTTGAATAATATTTTCAATGTTGACTAAATATACATAATTTCAAAACATTAAATATGTTTTGAAGGCATTGTGGCGCGGTTGGTTAGCGGCTTCGGCTGCCGATTCCTATGTTGCTATGGGGCGTGGGTTCGATTCCCGCCTTATCCTTCTCGAGCTTTTCGTTCAATGTTTGTGCTTTTTCCATGTTAGGATTTAGTCTGCATAAAAGGTGTGATTGTCTTTATGATTTGTAACTTTTAAAAAACTTTAAAATCAAACATTAAACATAGTCTAAACAAAAGAAACATACACATTTATATAAATACGTTTCAAGATTCAATAGCCTAAACACTTTATTCCTTCTCATGAAATGTAGACGAATCCAACTCACCGTCAAATCTCCTTTAAAACCCTAAAAAGACCACACTCCCACTAGTAGGTAGAACGTCAGAAAGGAACCTTATAATTTTTTCATCAAACAGCTCTTCATTCCCTTGAAACAAAAATTGAATCACAAAAATAGCAAAACCAAGTAGATGAAGCAGTTCCAAGTCTACGGGAAGGGGGTGGTTCCTGCTCTCTTAAAAATCCCTCTGCACTCTCGAAGAACATTCTCTTCATTTAAATCCACTTGAAGGCGTGCCGGCATTTGACGGCAACACGTCGTCCGACGCTGCTCCTCATCGTCGTCAAAGTTTTCCTTTTTTTTTGGAAGGGGTTCGGGAGGTGCTGCAGCAATTGCAGGCTTTCAGGGGCAAATTTGGGTAAACCAGAGGAATATGCTTCCTCCCCCTCGCCTTCTATGGAAATGCAAACTTTGAAAACTGTGTGTTGGACCAGATTGGGAGAGTCAGAAATTCACACACACACACACACACGATGCCGCCTGCAGCTTCCATGATTGCCCCCTTGAGAAAAGGTATGAAGCTGATCTCGTTCCAAACATCACGCGCACCAGACACACACACCAGCAGCTGGGTGGCAGCAGCAGCAGGTTGGGATTGGCGCAACATGCACATGCATCATCATCGTCGTCCTCGTCACCGTTTGATGGTCATTGTGAAGGGATGATGGCTGACGATGATCATGGGGAAGGACAGGACGGCAGACTTCGGATAGATCTGAAACGGGGAAGGTTGAAAGATTTTGAACATCGGTTGAGTTGAGTTAAGTTGAGTTGAGTTCAGTTCAGTTCAGTTCAGTTCAGTTCAGTTCAGTTCAGTTCAGTTCAGTTCAGTTCAGTTCAGTTCAGTTCAGTTCAGTTCAGTTCAGTTCAGTTCAGTTCAGTTCAGTTCAGTTCAGTTCAGTTCAGTTGAGTTTATTAACCGTTGAGTTGCTGATTTTTATTACTTCAGTAGTCGTTTGTCCTAACCTTTTCACACCACACTGTCTCCAATCACCCTCCTAGTTGTTGCACAAGATGACGGCAGCACTTCGTGACACCCCTTTCAGTGCATAGTGCTGTACCCCGGTGTGCTTAACTGCACCAAAAGCACACACGTGGGGCCGGGTCATCCCACTTCTGGGTCTTCTTCTTCTTACTTTACTGAAGGTAAAGAGTTAGGACGGGAATCATCAGGTACTTTTGTCACGATTTTTCTGCATTCATCCCCGACGCTTCGACGAACGTGTGAAGAAGTTGACGCAGCACACCAGCCACTTGTCCCTTTTTGAACAGTGGGACTTTGATCCAAATTTTGATCAAAATTGATCTTTGTTGAAACGTTTGTTTTTCAGCCAAAAATGTCAAAAATATTTCAAGAACATCATTATTTAAAAAATAGGTCAAATTTGCATCTCAAACTAATCAGAGCGTTCTCCAATCTCTAAACCAATCACGTGAACTGTCTGTCCGGGGGCCATCGTGCCATTTCAGTCAACCCCTCATGAACCGGCCATAACTCTTTCCCTGTCCCATCGCAACCCTTCACGAAGAGTTGAAGGCTGCAGCCATGTGAGTCTGTTCTACAGGCACACCCTGTGGGAACGATTTCGTTTGATGTATTTTCACTTTTTATCGTAATAAATGATGGCACATCCGGCGCGCGTTGCCCTCCGGGGGGTTGTTCCCGTTGGCCGGCCGACGAAGAAGGAAGAACTTTCTCGAGTGCTTCCTGGAGCTGCGGCACTTTGGAAAGGTTCCTGTTGCGATGATGCTAGCAAGACTGGAAGTCTTTTTTTGGATTTTTAAGGTCGAATATTTCAAATATAATTCAAGAGTGAAGACACTTCTTCACTTCTTCACTTCTTCACTTCTTCACTTCTTCACTTCTTCACTTCTTCACTTCTTCACTTCTTCACTTCTTCACTTCTTCACTTCTTCACTTCTTCACTTCTTCACTTCTTCACTTCTTCACTTCTTCACTTCTTCACTTCTTCACTTCTTCACTTCTTCACTTCTTCACTTCTTCACTTCTTCACTTCTTCACTTCTTCACTTCTTCACTTCTTCACTTCTTCACTTCTTCACTTCTTCACTTCTTCACTTCTTCACTTCTTCACTTCTTCACTTCTTCACTTCTTCACTTCTTCACTTCTTCACTTCTTCACTTCTTCACTTCTTCACTTCTTCACTTCTTCACTTCTTCACTTTTTCACTTCTTCACTTCTTCACTTCAAAAAGGGCCTTCAGTCCTTCCCCATCGAGACCGATTGTGACCAGGCATATGTGTCAGATCATATCCCTTCTCTCTCTCTCTGTCTCACTCAACACACCCATCCCACGTGTGTGAGTCGTGTGAGAAGAAGCGGCATCACGGTTGCAGCACGTTGCACTTGAGATTGAATTGAAGCTGCATCCCGTTGCACCCGCTACATCTTACTCGAAGGAGTACCTCGTCGTCGGCGACGATGATGATGATGATGAAAAACGAGCGTTCTTCCGACGGAAAGGAGCGACGATGATGATGCAGGAACTTACTTTGCATAAAATTCATCTTTATGGTCGTCATGACGTGTTTGAGTGTTACTTCGTGATCAAATAATGAAAAATATTATTTTGTCCCCCCGCCTTTGTGAGGAGTGAGACGTTCGTGGGTGTCGACGTCCTTGTCAATTGAAGAAGAAAAGGACGTGGGACACAGGGCTGGTGTGAGCAGGAACAGGAAGTGGTTAAGCTGGTGGGTTTGAGGAAGTGGTCGTGTGAATTTAAAAAAAAAACGAAAAGTAAAAATATTATTGTTAGTTATTGATTATTGTCAAAAATTTATTGAAATTGATACAGTGTGATTTTTTTTTTCTTTTTGACGCACAATATTTTTTTTTATTTTTCACAAACATTACACCGTATTCTTTTTTTAAGTCACCTTTATTTAAGTCATGACTTTAAAAAAAGAATGTCCATGACTTAAATCGAGAATATGACTTAAATTAAGAATCTTCGGGATGTTCTAGTCCATCCGAAACTTCAGGGAATTTTGAGCAAGAGGCTTATCAAAAATGCAAGTCGAAACTTCAAGATTTTGACTACGGATCCTACCCAGACTGCTTCAGTGAGTGTCCAAGAACTGTTTGGAGTTAAGACTGGTGGATCTACCACCGTTACAAGCAAGAGGTCGACGGGTTTTGACCCCGGAACATACCCGCATAGCTTCAGTGAGTATGGTAGACTACTTTGTTGAGGTGTTGGGATGTTTTTGGATGTCCTGGGTCATCCGAAGACTCCCAAGAGTTAAGATCTATGAATCTACCGCCGTAACAAGTAAGAGGTCGACGGATTTTGACCCCGGGACAAATACGCCTCACTTTGCTAATGTATTGGGCTGCCTTGGTTCATGCAAGGACTCCATGGAGTTATGATAGGAGGGTCTACGGCTGTAACAAGGACTTTCTGGAATATCCCAATATTCCAGCAAGGTAGTCTTCCGATTTCACCGATGCAATGCGGTTATGCTCCTTGGTCAAAAACTGTCAACCTCTTGCTTGTTATGGCGGTAGACCAACAGATCTTAACTCCAGGGAGTCCTTGGATGACCCAGGACATCCAAAAACATTCCAACACCTCAGCAAAGTAGTCTACCATACTCACTGAAGCTATGCGGGTATGTTCCGGGGTCAAAACCCGTCGACCTCTTACTTGTTACGGTGGTAGATCCACCAGTCTTAACTCCCAACAGTTCTTGGGTGACCCAGACCATCCCAATAAGTTGTTTCAACAATGCACTGTAGCCTACCACACTCACTGAAGCAGTCTGGGTAGGATCCGTAGTCAAAATCTTGAAGATTCGACTTGTATTTTTGGTAAGCCTCTTGCTCAAAATTCCCGTAAGTTTCGGATGGACTACAACATGATGTTGCAAAACTATGCTTACATGTTTTAATGATATAACTTAATAAGATACCATTGATACACTTTGAAAACTCTCCGAAATATATAATACGAAATCCTGAAGATTCTTAATTTAAGTAATATTCTCGATTTAAGTCATGGACATTCTTTTTTAAACAATTCTCGATTTAAACACCCCCATTTCGTCCTGTAAATCAAGAATGTGTACCATGATAATAATGTCAAAATTGGATCCTATTGTTAATAAAAAAAAGTATATAAATTTATATTAATGAATTTGTTTAAATATTTTTAAAAATTTCACACTTTTGAAAATGTTTCAGAGTGATTCTCTATGAAATCTGTATTTTTGCCTTTCTTACAAAAGAAAGGTTTAAGGTTTTCTTTTGGAAAAACGCTTTTCTCAGAAATCTTAAAAAAATCGTGCACGGCGAGGAATCGTCCCAGGAAAAAATCCTATTACTAAATTGAAGGTTTAGATGCGCTCTTTCGATTGAATTTTGGCCCGAAACCCGGAACTCAAAGTCTGATTTTTGAGAGCTCTTTTTCTGAAATACTTGAGCGCTGTCTGTATCCGCTCCTAAAAATTTGTGTCTTCCATCATTGGAAAATCGCTCGTAAAACCCACAATTTTTATAAGTCAGATTTGTAGCCGTGGGGTCGGAGACGAACATTGCATTTTTTGAATTACAATTTTCGACCAATAAATGTGGTCAAAGCCATTTTTAGAGGTATTTTTTGGACAATTTCACAGATAACACTATCAAATTAAAAGAATTCAGTTTCACACACAAATCCATTGGAAAACATGCGCCATAAACTGCTTGGGCCCAAAATTTGAAGCTTTTCCAAAATTTATTTCCAGAGATATAGCCATTAGGGTGGGTACGTTTTTCAAAAAGTTCTCGGATTAAGTTTTAGTATGGTTCCCCTTGTAGGGCATGCCCATAGGGACTTTCATGCCAAATACCAGCTCATTTGGCTGTAAACTGGCTGCGCGCATCAGGGTTAAAGTTTACATGGAAATTACTATGGGAAATTGGAACTTTTTGTTCAAACGCTCCTACAGGTCTGGGAAAATCACGCGCCAACTTCTGGTATGGTCAGGCCTATGGGGAATGGTCTGGAGAACACTTTTCCCGAAAAGAGTATATGGATTCGTTGTCCCTAGACCTGGCGCATCGGCAAACAATCCAATGTCTCCGGAATCAACGGTTTTTCCTCAAAAAGCATCAAATTTTCCTTAGCATGCTATGAAAGCTTGATGAACACCGCGACGCCATACGTCAGACAGCTACCACGTGGGTGAGAAACGGCTGGAATATTCAATTGCAAACCTTTTTTTTAACTAGAAAATGATCATTTCGAGTAATCCTGATATTATTTAGTCGAATTCAGAATCTTTGCATAGCAAATTTGTATTTTTTTGCAAATATTTCAACCACGTGGTAGCTGTCTGACGTATGGCGTCGCGGTGTTCATCAAGCTTTCATAGCATGCTAAGGAAAATTTGATGCTTTTTCGGGGAAAACCGTTGATTCCGGAGACATTGGATTGTTTGCCGATGCGCCAGGTCTAGGGACAACGAATCCATATGCTCTCTTCGGGAAAAGTGTTCTCCAGACCATTCCCCATAGGCCTGACCATACCAGAAGTTGGCGCGTGATTTTCCCAGACCTGTAGGAGCGTTTGAACAAAAAGTTCTAATTTCCCATAGTAATTTCCATGTAAACTTTAACCCTGATGCGCGCAGCCAGTTTACAACCAAATGAGCTGATATTTGGCATGAAAGTCCCTATGGGCATGCCCTACAAGGGGAACCATACTAAATCTTGACCCGAGAACTTTTTGAAAAACGTACCCACCCTATTAGCCATATTAGTGTTTTTCGTCTTATTTTTATCCTATTTTTTCCAATTAAATTTTTGGTTTTATACAAACTGAACATCAAATTCGAAGTCGCGGCTCGTTCTCGCTCGAAAAATCGACAAGTCGCCAAGTCGAAACATAAACGCCAGCACATTTACGCTTGCGCGTTTTACGCTGCGCGTGAAAGTGTTCTTTCTGGCTTCTGATAATAGATCGACAAAGTGCAATAGCGATACATATTTTTTAAAGTTAATCATAGACTAAAATTAAAGACTGAGTACCTTTTATTTTATTCTAATAATGTCAATCCAATATTTTTTCTTAATTAAATTTAAATATCTTGCGACCCATAATATACCTATGAAATTTAAAACATGGCATTTCAGGTTAAGCCTAAAAATATTTGAAGCTTTTGGTCAAATTCTCACTGGGTGGTATCATTTTGTTTCTGAAAAATTAATTGCACCAATATATTTGTTGGAGTTTCATCATTTTGTAAGAAAGACTCTATTTCACCTCTGTTGATATTAAATCGGGTTTTTTTTTATTAATTGTAATATTTTATATTTTTTCACCCGGCTGAAACTTTTTTGGTAACTTCGATATGCCCAAAGAAGCCATTTAGCATCATTATTTTTCAACATAATTTTCCATACAAAGTTGACAGCTGTCCATACAAAAATGATGTATGAAAATTCAATAATCTGTATCTTTTGGAGGAATTTTTTGATCAATGGTCTCTTCGGCATTGTTGTTGGTATGGATAAGGACTACACTGAAAAAAAATGAAACACGGTAATTTTTTTAAAATGATTTTTAATTTCCCATTTAGTCACTAAAACTTGATTTGAAAAAAAAATGTTTTTATTTTTTTTTATTTTTTGATATGTTTTAGGGAACATCAAATTTCAACTATTCAGAAATTTCCAGAACGAATTTTACAAAAATCGAAATATTGGTCGCAAAAAATTTTCAACTTCACTTTTTGATGATAAATTTAATTTGCAATTTAAATATTTTCTAGTGAAATTTTGATAAAGTGCACCGTTTCCAAGTTATACCTAGTTTTTATTATTTTTTTTAGAAAATAGTCGAATATTTTTAAATTAGGGCTAATTTGCCCATTTTTGAATTAAAAAAAAACTTTTGAAAGGTTGAGAAAATTCCAACATTGTTGATACGACGCTGGGTGATGAATAGAGAGAATGCGTAACGTGATTTTCGAATGGCCCCACTTTGTTTACATCTACAAAGTAGGAGGCTGTTCAAGCACAAGCATGACTTTTTTCTTACTGGTGTGAGCTGTTTTTAATCAGTGGTACAGTCATCCCACATATTCGGAACACCCACTAATTCGGAACACTTTTGTGATAATTTGTCAATAGCATGTCAAATGAATCTTTTCTGGTGACCCTTCTATTTTTAGGTCCTTTATTTGGAGATTCTCTTGCTATTTCACTAGCAAAAGGAGTTCTTTTTGAATAAAAAGGTGCAGGTGGTTATGTTCTACATGACCAATATGACAAAGAACTTTGTACAAAACTCCTAAAAAATATTCTATTTTATTTTTATTTTTTTTAAACATTGCCTATGTATTTAATCCTAAATAATTTATTCCTATAAAATGTTTTCAATCTTTGGCACCTCTGTGGAAATAAATTGCCAAAACAAGTATGGTTCGGAAAATGTCCAATCAAAATGGTAATTTTCATGTCCAGTATCAAAAACCATGAATTTTGATACCCATATTGCCCCAAGTCGAATAGTTCGATTAATGTCCCCCCGGGAAGACCTTCCTCCAAGGGAATGGCCACTCCGGGTGTGGTAAATCCAGTCAAAATGGCCATTTTCATTACCAGTTACAAAAACCATGAATTTTGATACCCATATTGCCCCAAGTCGTATGGTTCGATTAATGTCCCCCCGGGAAGACCTTCCTCCAAGGGAATGGCCACTCCGGGTGTGGCCAACCCAGTCAAAATGGCCATTTTCATTACCAGTTTCAAAAACCATGAATTTTGATACCCATATTGCCCCAAGTCGTATGGTTCGATTAATGTCCCCCTGGTAGAACCTTTCCCAGGGCACTGACCACTCCGGGTGTGGCCAATCCGGTCAAAATGGCCATTTTCATTACCAGTTTCAAAAACCATGAAATTTGATACCCATATTGCCCCAAGTCGTATGGTTCGATTAATGTCCCCCCGGTAGAACCTTCCCGAGGGCACTGGCCACTCCGGGTGTGGCCAATCCAGTCAAAATGGCCATTTTCAATACCAGTTTCAAAAACCATGAATTTTGATACCCATATTGCCCCAAGTCGTATGGTTCGATTGATGTCCCCCCGGGAAGACCTTCCTCCAAGGGAATGGCCACTCCGGGTGTGGCCAACCCAGTCAAAATGGCCATTTTCATTACCAGTTTCAAAAACCATGAATTTTGATTCCCATATTGCCCCAAGTCGTATGGTTCGATTAATATCCCCCTGGTAGAACCTTTCCCAGGGCACTGACCACTCCGGGTGTGGCCAATCCGGTCAAAATGGCCATTTTCATTACCAGTTTAAAAAACCATGAATTTTGATACCCATATTGCCCCAAGTCGTATAGTTCGATAAATGTCCCTCCGGTAGAACCTTCCCGAGGGCACTGGCCACTCCGGGTGTAGCCAATCCGGTCAAAATGGCCATTTTCATTACCAGTTTCAAAAACCATGAATTTTGATACCCATATTGCCCCAAGTTGTATGGTTCGATAAATGTCCCCACGGTAGAACCTTCCCCAGGGCACTGGCCACTCCGGGTGTGGCCAATATCCTATAAATGTGGTCCCAAGCCCATTGCCCCAAATCATTCTGGTCTGGTGAATTCTTCAATCTTCATAAGAACAGAATTCCTCCCAATTTGGTGTACAAACTGTGTCTTTCAATGTGTGTGTGTGTGGGATTTACCACCGTGCATCGAAACCTCGTCAGGTACTGAATTTTTCTGAGGCTATCTGTTAGCTTAAATAGTTCGCATGAAATGTGGCAACAGTGGTGCAACATTCTCGCGTGACAGTTCCACGAAAACAGGAGAGAAGGCAAAATTTGCACCATGTTGCCACATTTCATGCGAACTATTTAAGCTAACAGATAGCCTCTGAACAATTTCAGTACCTGACGAGGTTTCGACAAAGGCGGATGCACGGTGGTAAATTTATTGCCCACACACACACACGCAAACATTGAAAGACACAGTTTGTACACCAAATTGGGAGGAATTCTGTTCTTATGAAGATTGTAAGGATTGCGATTGCCTTGGAGGAAGGTCTTCCCGGTGGGACATTAATCGAACTATTCGACTTGAGGCAATATGGGTATTTAAATTCATGGTTTTTGAAACTGGTAATGAAAATTGCCATTTTGACCGGATTGGCCACACCCGGAGTGGTCAGTGCCCTGGGAAAGGTTCTACCAGGGGGACATTAATCGAACCATACGACTTGGGGCAATATGGATATCAGAATTCATGGTTTTTGAAACTGGTAATGAAAATGGCCACACCTGGAGTGGCCAATGCCCTGGAGAAGGTTCTATCAGGGGGACTTTAATCGAACCATACTTGGGGCAATCTTCCCAAGTAACAATTTTAGTTTTGTTGTAGTTTTGAAGAGGTTGTACAGAATACTTCGGAAAATGTATGAGAGATGCTTGTTAGTCCCACATGCTGAGTTAAATACGAGTTAAAAAAGCAATAAAGCCAAAATGGACTATTTTAGGAGGTTAGCCAGAGCAAAAATGAAGAGTTTCATGAGACAGAATAATTTTATTGTATGCTTTATTGATGCTTTAAAGAGCTCTACAAGATACGAATAATGCTGTCTAGCTGGGAAATAAGTTTTGTTGTAGCCTGAAAGAATTCTTAAATTCTTATAACAGAACAAAATGCATTTTCAATTACTCTGCAAGGAAACCAAAAGCCTGTATCGTAGACTGAAAAGCATGCATAATTATTTTATTGAAGGCAATGATTATTCTTTTAAATGGAATCAGAAAATACTTTTGGTCGACAATAATTCACAAGTCAATAATATTAAAGCCATAAATATCAGTGATCAAATCTCTCATGTAATGCACTGTAACGGTAATGCCGAAAAAAATCATCGAACATTTTTATGAGATAGTTCGAAAAAATGTTACGCGCCTTCTCAAATCATTAGAAAAAGTTTGTTATTTTACTTAAAAAAATAATTTAAGCAAGGTCATTGCTCAAGAATTCAACATGGCTACGCTTTTCAGTAACATTATTCTTTAGGCAATATGGCGAAATTTATTAAATATACTTATTCTTGTTTGAAACTATTTTAAATTAATTTCTTCTTAAAATGCTCTTTCTCAAAACTGACTAGGAATAACTTGTTTTAAGAGTGATTTATTAAGGTTTCAGTCAGGATAATGTAGCTTTCTACTGGTTTTATTCAAGATTCAATCGCCTAAGCTGAGACCGTAGCGCTTGCCTGTCATTGATTACTGCAAAAAGATTCGACTAGAGAAATCGCCAAACTTTCAGAACAATTCAATAAAAAGCAACAGCGTTTGTTCGTTGTAATGGTGTTTTTATTACATAATATACACTAAACAAGCCACTTTATATACAATTCATTGAAGAGGTTGTACAGAATACTTCGGAAAATGTATGAGAGATGCTTGTTAGTCCCACATGTTGAGTTAAATACTATTACCATCACAGGTTGATAAGCGCTGCACTGTCCTGAAGAATAGCTTATTTTCACCTTTTCATCTTGTAGTTGATTATACCTTTGACCCCACCTGTACAACATACACTGGACAAATAATATTACTTTTTAAACGTTTAAATTATCTATGAAACAAAAATCTTAGCTGAAATTAAAAAAAAAACTCAGCTTAACTCACTCAAACAGCACCAGCAAATTGCAAATGACAGCGCGTAGCAATACACGGCATAAAATCTGGATGGTTTTGTATAAGAAAACTTGCAGAATTCAAAGTTTTATCAATTTCTTTTTGGAAACCATTAGCACTTTAAACTGTTCTGATCAAGTCTTGAAGGTTTTCATTTAAAAGTCTGCGAGAAACACTCTACAAAACAAAATGTGTAAAACGCTATGTTACGATATTATAAATTGCGAAATAAAAAAAACATAATTATGTCACTAACAGGATATCGATGCCAAATAAAACTACTGTTAATTTCATAAAAATAATAATTAGCAACAACTGCACAGGCACCATTTCTGCAATAAACGAATTGTTCACAATAAAAAATTCTGGAAATAAATCGGCAATTCGGTAAATCGGTAATCATTTCGTAGAAAAAAACACAACCAAAACCACCAATTTATTCTTTTTATTATTCTCAGCACACTTTTTTAAACTTTTCATTAAAAGATCACTTGCAACTGCACTTAAAAGCTGGACCAAAACAATTCGTCTCCTTGCACTGTGTTTCTCGTTCTACAACTGAATAAATTGAAGTGACAGTTCAAATCCAACAAGATTGGTCAAATTCCTTATGAAGACGAAAAAGGTTTATTGCAGACTTCGTCAAGATATTCAAGCTTCGCCATGTATTCTTCAGGAAATCTCGAAGTGTAACTAGAAAACTGAATTAAAACTTCTAAGTAGAATTCCTAATCAAGTCTGGAAGAAACCTTGAAAGTATGTTGAAGGTTACGCTAGATGAAAACCTATTGGCTTTGATAAAAGTTTTTATAAAACATTGTTGCATCCAATAAAACTGTTTTAAAACCATATAAGAATATACAGCATTTGAATCGTTACTTGGGTTGATACCCATATTACCCCAAATCGTATAGTTCGGTAAATGTCCCCCCGGGAAGACCTTTCTTAAAGGCAATGGCCACTTCGGGTGTGGCCAATCCGGTCAAAATGGTCATTTCCAATACCAGTTTCAAAAACCATGAATTTTGATACCCATATTGCCCAAGTCGTATGGTTCGATTAATGTCCTCCCGGTAGAACCTTCCCGAGGGCACTGGCCACTCCGGGTGTGGCCAATCCGGTCAAAATGGCCATTTTCATTACCAGTTTCAAAACCATGAATTTTGATACCCATATTGCCCCAAGTCGTATGATTCGATTAATGTCCCCCGGTAGAACCTTCCTGAGGGCACTGGCCACCGGGTGTGGCCAATCCGGTCAAAATGGCCATTTTCATTACCAGTTTCAAAAACCATGAATTTTGATACCCATATTGCCCCAAGTCGTATGGTTCGATTAATGTCCCCCGGTAGAACCTTCCCGAGGGCACTGGCCACTCCGGGTGTGGCCAATCCAGTCAAAATGGCCATTTTCATTACCAGTTTCAAAACCATGAATTTTGATACCCATATTGCCCCAAGTCGTATGGTTCGATTAATGTCCACCCGGTAGAACCTTCCCCAGGGCACTGGCCACTCCGGGTGTGGCCAATCCAGTCAAAATGGCCATTTTCATTACCAGTTTCAAAAACCATGAATTTTGATACCCATATTGCCCCAAGTTGTATGGTTCGATAAATGTCCTCCCGGTAGAACCTTCCCGAGGGCACTGGCCACTCCGGGTGTGGCCAATCCAGTCAAAATGGCCATTTTCATTACCAGTTTCAAAAACCATGAATTTTGATACCCATATTGTCCCAAGTCGTATGGTTCGATTAATGTCCCCCGGTAGAACCTTCCTGAGGGCACTGGCCACTCCGGGTGTGGCCAATCCAGTCAAAATGGCCATTTTCATTACCAGTTTCAAAAACCATGAATTTTGATACCCATATTGCCCCAAGTCGTATGGTTCGATTAATGTCCACCCGGTAGAACCTTCCCCAGGGCACTGGCCACTCCGGGTGTGGCCAATCCAGTCAAAATGGCCATTTTCATTACCAGTTTCAAAAACCATGAATTTTGATACCCATATTGCCCCAAGTCGAATAGTTCGATTAATGTCCCCCCGGTAGAACCTCCCCGAGGGCACTGGCCACTCCGGGTGTGGCCAATCCAGTCAAAATGGCAATTTTCATTACCAGTTTAAAAAACCATGAATTTTGATACCCATATTGCCCCAAGTCGTATGGTTCGATTAATGTCCCCCCGGTAGAACCTTCCCGAGGGCACTGGCCACTCCGAGTGTGGCCAATCCAGTCAAAAAGCCCATTTTCATTACCAGTTTCAATAACCATGAATTTTGATACCCATATTGCCCCAAGTAATATGGTTCGATTAATGTCCCCCCGGTAGAACCTTCCCGAGGGCACTGGCCACTCCGGGTGTGGCCAATCCAGTCAAAATGGCCATTTTCATTACCAGTTTCAAAAACCATGAATTTTGATACCCATATTGCCCCAAGTCGTATGGTTCGATTAATGTCCACCCGGTAGAACCTTCCCCAGGGCACTGGCCACTCCGGGTGTGGCCAATCCAGTCAAAATGGCCATTTTCATTACCAGTTTCAAAAACCATGAATTTTGATACCCATATTGCCCCAAGTTGTATGGTTCGATAAATGTCCTCCCGGTAGAACCTTCCCGAGGGCACTGGCCACTCCGGGTGTGGCCAATCCAGTCAAAATGGCCATTTTCATTACCAGTTTCAAAAACCATGAATTTTGATACCCATATTGCCCCAAGTCGTATGGTTCGATTAATGTCCACCCGGTAGAACCTTCCCCAGGGCACTGGCCACTCCGGGTGTGGCCAATCCAGTCAAAATGGCCATTTTCATTACCAGTTTCAAAAACCATGAATTTTGATACCCATATTGCCCCAAGTCGAATAGTTCGATTAATGTCCCCCCGGTAGAACCTTCCCGAGGGCACTGGCCACTCCGGGTGTGGCCAATCCAGTCAAAATGGCAATTTTCATTACCAGTTTAAAAAACCATGAATTTTGATACCCATATTGCCCCAAGTCGTATGGTTCGATTAATGTCCCCCCGGTAGAACCTTCCCGAGGGCACTGGCCACTCCGAGTGTGGCCAATCCAGTCAAAATGGCCATTTTCATTACCAGTTTCAAAAACCATGAATTTTGATACCCATATTGCCCCAAGTCGTATGGTTCGATTAATGTCCACCCGGTAGAACCTTCCCGAGGGCACTGGCCACTCCGGGTGTGGCCAATCCAGTCAAAATGGCCATTTTCATTACCAGTTTCAAAAACCATGAATTTTGATACCCATATTGCCCCAAGTCGTATGGTTCGATTAATGTCCACCCGGTAGAACCTTCCCCAGGGCACTGGCCACTCCGGGTGTGGCCAATATCCTATAAATGTGGTCCCAAGCCCATTGCCCCAAATCATTCTGGTCTGGTGACCGTCCTTACAATCTTCATAAGAACAGAATTCCTCCCAATTTAGTGTACAAACTGTGTCTTTCAATGTGTGCGTGTGTGTGTGTGAGCAATAAAATTACCACCGTGGATCCGCCTTTGTCGAAACCTCGTCAGGTACTGAATTTTTCTGAGGCTATCTGTTAGCTTAAATAGTTCGCATGAAATGTGGCAACAGTGGTGCAACATTCTCGCGTGACAGTTCCACGAAAACAGGAGAGAAGGCAAAATTTGCTAAGTGCTCTCAGCCAATCAGCAGCCGGTATTTTTCCTGCATTCATTTTTTATTTTCATCTTAACTTTTGAATACTTTAACGAAGTTTTATCAACTTTGTGAAATAGTCTACTTGCAATTTAAGGCTTCCCCTTTCGTTTGGTGGATAAAGCATGCAGATTGCTTGAATTGGGTGGAAGATATAAGCGTTTAAACAATTACACAAATCGTTACACTTTCGCTTCGCGAAATTTTGGATTGACACCCGTAGACAGTGCCCTTAGGACAAAGTTCTTTGTCAAAAACTGCATTTCGAGACTGTTTTGTTCAGAGCTGCAAAACACTGCTTCCAAATTGCCTGTTCCATAATTGTGGGATGTTATTGTGCCTCCCACAATTGTGGAACACCTGAATTTAACAGATATTTTCACAAAAAGGTTATCAGCCCATTTATAAAACATTATTAAGCATAAGTTTCATTGTTTCCAGTGTGTGAAGTCAATATTTTGTAGAAAATATGTACTCCTGGAGAGAATCAAAGTTTGTTTACATCCGTAAGAAAAAAGTGTTCCGAATTTGTGGATTTCAAGGGTCAAAGTTCTTCTTCAAAAACTTGATATAAAAGTTATAATTTGCCGTTGTTCGATACAGCATTCGAAAGATCGCAAGAAAAGCTTTCAAATGATGGTAAAAGCGAATCATTGAGTTCAATTATCGGTTTTCTATGATTTTTGGAACATTGGCCGATCTGTTAACTGTTCCGAATATGAGGGATGGCTGTATGTGTTTTATTTTGCTAATTTTTCTTGATTCAACTCCAGGTTTGACTTCAACTCCAGGTTTTCAAAAGCTATAAATTTTCATTCCTGTAATAAATAAAACAAACTTTAATGATAGATAACAATAATTTCTACTTTTGGCGAACAGTAAATTGGTTCCACTTTGACAGTTCAAAATTCAGGCCATTTTGTGAACCACTATTCAGCACCCAGATACGACCATTAGTTGCTGAAATATTGCCATGCAATGGATTAAAAACAGGAAAATTGATGTACCGTCAGTGGGGGTGACATTGGGTCTGGGGGGTGAGATTGGGTCAAAGTGATTTTTTACGGATTATACCATTTCTCAGGTTATTCTCAATGAAACTGAATTTTGTTAAAAGGGTTGTGTAGGGGAAATCTTAAGATAACTTCGCTGAAAAAATCTCGTTCCTAGAACAAATCCTGTTATTTTGGTGGATGTCTTAATTTGGAGTACGTTTTTGGCCAAAAATGAACTCTCGAAAAATCATTTTTCTAATATTTTTGTTAGAATTGCTCGAAAACTACCCAAATGTTTGAAAATCTCCACTTCAAACATTGTAGCGTGTCAATACGATTCCCTCAAACAAGAAACACTGTTGGATGACTTGTTTTTACCATATCGTTGTATTTGAGCATCATTTTAGTTTCATTTGACCCAATGTCACCCCCTCTAAGGGGTGAGATTGGTTCAATTTTCAAACTATTGGCATTTAAGGTTCATCAAAATCCACCATATTTTGGGAAAATGTTAGTAAACTATCTAAGAACAAATCTACGTCGAAAGATTTTCGATGTTATTTAAATTGTTTTTGTTATTAAGGGGTTACATACATGTAAATCGGCATACATTTCAGAGGTTGGTTTGAGCATACGCTTAAATATTTTTTCGAATTTGTTTTCAGGGCATTAAAATATACATTTTCATCTATCAATGAAATAAATTTGAACAAATTTGGTTGTGTCTTTGCCAAGATATAGCTATTTGAATTGTGCAGTTAAAAAAAACGGGTGCCACGATATCTCAACACTGCTTTGACCAAATCGGCTCAAAATTTTGATGAAGACTTTTTCAAATGGTACCGTTTGCATGACGAAGGCCGATTTTCAAAAAGTATTTTTTTAAAAAGATAAAAATAATTTTACATACAGCAATTCCATTTGAAAAGAGCCTAAACCAAAAAAAAAGTTCTCCGATCGGGCTCAAAATTTTTCTGGGGGTTCCTTGGCCAAAATAATTAGACCCGTATTTTTTTGTTTGGCCATTAGGGTGGCCTACATCGTGCTAGGTGGTTCAAAAAATGGCAATGTTCGTCATTTTTCAAAAACCACTTTTTCTAAAATCATATCTCGCGCCATTTCATCCGATTTTAGCTGTCTTAGACGCAAAGAAAGGTGATGAGTTTGGCTATTTGGGAAAAATAGTAAAGTTCCAAAAATCTAGCTTAACTATTGAAAAGTTGAAAAAACTTAAAATGGCGTTTTGACCGTGTCTGGACCAAAGAGCCTATGTCTGAAAATATTTTATCGGATTCCTCGGAAAATTTCACATAACATATCAAAAAATTGGCGATGTCGAACCGTACGTTTCGAGATATGATTTTGAAAAACTGCGTTTTCGACGCGCCACGCGCAAAAACGGGAAAATGACGAAATCGGCAAAAAATCAACTTTTTCCACTAAAACTGCGATAACTTTAAAATTTCAGCGATGACCTATAGATGTTATGGTACCAAAAGTTGCGTCTCTCAATTACGAAAATTTTGGTACCCAGACATGTTTAGGTCATCGCTGAAATTTTTAAGTTATCGCAGTTTTAGTGAAGAAAGTTGATTTTTTGCCGATTTCGTCATTTTCCCGTTTTTGCGCGTGGCGCGTCGAAAAACGCAGTTTTTATTTTCAAAAAATCGTATCTCCAAAACGTACGGTTCGACATCGCCAATTTTTTGATATGTTATGTGAAATTTTCCGAGGAATCCGATAAAAATATTTTCAGACATAGGCTCTTTGGTCCAGACACGGTCAAAACGCCAATTTAAGTTTTCATACGACTTTTCAATAGTTAAGCTAGATTTTTGGAACTTTTTACTATTTTTCCCAAATAGCCAAACTCATCACCTTTCTTTGCGTCTAAGACAGCTAAAATCGGATGAAATGGCGCGGAGATATGATTTTTAGAAAAAAGTGGTTTTTGCGAAAAATGACGAAAATTGCCATTTTTTGAACCACCCTAGCACGATGTAGGCCACCCTAATGGCCAAACAAAAAAATACGGGTCTAATTATTTTGGCCAAGGAACCCCCAGAAAAATTTTGAGCCCGATCGGAGAACTTTTTTTTTGGTTTAGGCTCTTTTCAAATGGAATTGCTGCATATAAAAAAATCGCTGGTTTTTGTTTTTTGTATTTTTTTAAAAACAAAATTTCAAAATTGGGCTTCGTCATGCACACAGGATATGTCTTGAGAGTTTTCACCCGAAATTTCAGCCAATTTTGTCCATCACAACTCGAGATATCGTGGCACCCGTAAATCAACTCGGTGTTTAGAGAAAAACGCTAACAAAGTTTGACACTTCGCTTTACGCATGGCAAAGCTTTGAGCTAAAATCGTCTCTTACTCAGTTTAATGTTTGAAATCATCATTTTAGTGGATTTAATAAATTTTCTGTAATATGAAATTTTGTGATTTTGTACATGTATGTAACCCCTTAAGAAATTACGAGAGGTGTATCATTTTTTGACCCATAGTCACCCCCACTGACGGTATTCTAAGTCTCATCTAAATTTCACTAGAGTACTTTTTGATTTTACATCGAAAAATGAGGTTGAAATTTTTTTGCGATAAATAGTTTGATTTTTTTTAATCAGTATTGATTAATAAATTCATAACTCGGCCAACCATTTTTTGCACATTCAGGAAATTTTTGAAAAGTTGGCATTTGATGTCCCCTTAAACACAAAAAAAACAGTGTTTTTTTGCAAATCAAGTTTAAGTGACAAAAACTTAAATGAAAAATCATCAATGTTTTTACCGTGTATCATTTTTTTCAGTGTTATCCTTATTCATACCTACCAATTTGCCGAAGACACCAAATCGATTAAAAAATTTCTTCAAAATTACATATTTTTGAATTTTCATATATTATTTTTGTATGGACAGCTGCCAAATTTGTATGGCAAATTATGTAGACAAATTTATGATGCAAAGTTGCTTCTTTGGACATACCGAAGGCACCAAAAAAGTCTTAGCCGGATAAAAAATTCAAAAAAATCGAATGACCGAAATTTGAGAAAATTTCTTATTTTGTGAAAATTTCGAAGTCTGTAGTCTGAAGTCTGTATTTTGTAGTTTCTTCATTTTTATTCTGACGTTTCGACGCAATATGTCGTCTTCTTCAGAGGATAGTGCTCCGTGTTCGTTGTTTGATCAAAGATTTGGTTGTTTTGGCGCTCCAAAACCCACCGTTGGTGCTACCTTCCCTAACCAATGCAGCTTTAGCTAAAAATAATACATCCCTAAGGAAAAATATTCAATTTTGATAAACAATGAAACCTTTTTTTTCAAAATAATTAAGAATACAAAAAAAAATTAAAATTATGTCTTACCTTAATTTCACAACAAGCAAACAAATTTAAATTCCTTAGCCGGTGTTTTCAAAACTGCAATTGACCACCATTTTAGGTAATTTCTAACAACATCAACTACACGCACCAATCCCGCCACTGCTGTTTGACTGCCTGTGCTACATTACAACCCGTGTACGCACCCATATTTACGAACCATGCTTAATAGATTATTTACATTAGTTTATTGAATACCCGTTTCGGCGATATCCCCGTCGTTAATTGTTTGTACTACCAGTCGTGGTGCTGGCTGGCTGGCTTGCTAGTTGAATTCTGATCTCGAGCAGAATCTCCCAGTTCGCTACCACCTAAATGGTCATGTTTTCCAAGAGGTACACCACGGTTAACCCTTGAATGGACATCGTTTTGTAAATTTTTGAAATTTTAAGAATTTTAGGTTTAACCAATTTAACAAGATTGGATAAATTTTGATGAAAATTCTTTGAAATTGAATTTTTCAACCAGAAAAGCAACTCAACACACTTGCTACCAGGCATCGCTTATATTGTTGCAGCAGCTGCATTTTGCATTCGGTTCGGTTGAATGCACCTACCCCCCTTTACCCCACCACCCAAAACTAGCCCAGCAAACGGCCAACTGGTTTGGGGGGTTTGTACTTTATTATTTGTTGATAATTTACAATCATGGTTTGCCGGTTTCTGGTTTTCCGAAAATTGTCGACAATAAATTTTGTATCACCACAATGCCAACCGCGCTCAGCCTTTTTCCTCTCTGTTCGATGGGAGGGATGGTTGAGGGTGGTTCTGGCAAATGCGTAAACGTTTTATGGTGAGCTTCGATTCTGTGACACCCCCGCTTGTATGGTACTGTAGCTAAGTAACGGTGAGCAGTACGTACTACAAGCGATTTTGGAGGGGGGGTTTCCCGAGAGGGTGAGGCCGGATAGTAAACAACGCTATCAACAGCAATCAATGTGTGGTTTGGGAAGAACTATGTTTAGCCATAAATTATGGAGCTTTTGGCGAAAAGGTACAACGCACGAATCGAATAACAGGTTAAAAAGTTGCGGTTTTCAGCAGGGGCATGCAAGCATGTTGCTTTTTAGACAAAAAATCTATGTAAAATTGAGCTATATTTAGCAAAATTGGAATAAATATTAAAATAACCTAACAATTCTCAACATTGAAGTTGAGGAACCAATTACAACAATGACCAACCACAAACCTTCCTTCCATCACAAACTGGGCACACATTAGGCTAAAAACCGGAAAATTATCCCATTCACCTGATCAGCGTTTCCATTCACACACACACAAACACACACACGCGTGACAGAAAAAAAACTTCCAACAAGTGAAGCCCAAATTGATGCCGGCCCAGCCGCTCGTAAATCTGCCAGCCCCAAAAACAGCGCCAAGGAAAAACCCCGTTTCTCTGTTGCTGATGCATTGCCCTTAATGAGGGAGCAGCCGGATGAGTTGAGGGGCTGAATTTGGACCAAAATTATGCTCTTAATTACATCATTCACAGCCAGCGGCGCAACCATGGTGATTGTGAGTGAGTGGTTGAACAAGAGTGAGAGCCCTAGCAAGGGGTGCTTTATTGTCCACAAGTGGGCGTCACTTTAGTCAATTTTAACTTTCCGGGCGCGTCATTTGCGGGTAAAAGTGCTGGGACAACAGGATTGTCGCCGGTGGTCATTGGACTGGAAAGTAATTTTGCAATGGAGTGATTCTCTGTGGAATCAGTTTTCTACAGTTTTAAATGGGTTCCCTAATCCCTAGTAACATTTTTAAACTTACAGGTTTTATCAGAGTTCGGAAAACCCTCATCCAACCTAAATAGGCTTTAATGGCCTCCTTAAAACCTAAAATGTTACTAGGGTCCACAGACGAACGGACAAGACACGGGGTTTCAAAAAGTGAAGCAGGTTTTCTTTAACTTCTTCTTGGCGAAAACCTGCGCAGGCGAGATCGCTTAGGCATCATCCATAAAGTATGTCACGCAAAAATCGGCCAAAATTGACATAAAGATGAAACAAAATAATTGTACAGGTTTTCAAAAGACCACTAATTTTGTATCACATGATTTATGGCCGAATACTTTTATCCGAAAAACTATCCGATCCGTTGCATTTTTATTTTTAAATCTATTTTGAGTTCATCAAATATTATTATTCAAATAATTATCAGTTCTGATACGATTTAATATAGTAAAAAATTTAAATTATCCGGATATCCGAAGTCCTAGCTCTAGTAAGAATTTCCAAAATATTGAAGTTCCAGCGGAATAAAAAAAAGTAACTATATAAATAATTTATTAAAATGTGTAACTTCTAAATAATAGCAAGCAAACAATTTTAGAAAAAGAGGATTTAATATAATTGGGTACATTTCGAATTAATATTATGCAATCATAAAAAAAAACGTAGCGTACAGTCTCGCAAACTCCCTCTCCCTCCTTCGTCACCCCTCTAAGAGCGTACGTACTTTATGGATGACGCCTTATGTCAAAATCTTCGTGCTACGCGGCTTAAAACGTAAACAAAGGGTAATGCTATCCAAAATAGATCTTCTATCAACTTGATTTATTGTTCATACCATCAGATTGGGTAGTCAAATCTTCATAATTCAGGGTACATTTGTGCTTATAACTTTTGATAGGGTTGTCAGATCTTCGCATGCGACAGGTCGCATGATATCCGGACAACGTTTTTTGTCAAAATATCTGAGATCCGGCCTCCAAAAGGTACATAAATAACACTTAAGTGCGTATAACTTTTGATAGGGTCGTCAGATTTTTAATCTATTGAACTCATTGCAAAGGTCTTTTTTTTTGAGTGTAACAAAAATGACTTTTTGGCGGGCATTCAGGGGTTTGTTCCGGTGGGCATACTAAGCCCAAATCCCAAATATGAGCTTGATTGAACGTAACAGGAGTGGCGCTCCGCCCTCCAATTTTAAATGGGATTTAACCCGTAAAAAAGATTTTTTCAAAAATGACAATTTTTAGGCATTTTGGCCACCAAAGCGTTTAACATTAGGAAATAGTTTTTTTGTGTGTAATTCTTAGCAGTAATTTTATCAAAAAACTAGTTTTTATCGCATTTAAGGCAAAATTCAGACTTTTTAACAATTTTATCTAAAACTTATACAGCAGTTCCATATGAAAGTTAAAGAAAAAAAAAAAAAAAAAGTGCTTCGATTCGGCTCAAAATTTTTTTGGGGGTTCCTTGGCCAAAATAATTAAACCCGTATTTTTTTGTTTGGCCATTAGGGTGGCTTACGCCGTGTTAGGGTGGTCCGAAAAATTGCCATTTTCGTCGATTTTCACAAAAACCACTTTCTTCAAAAAATCATAACTTCGCTCCATTTCAACCGATTTCAGCTGTCTTGGGTGCAAAAGAAAGATGATAAGTTTGACTACCAAGAAAAAATAATGTGGAATTTCAGAAATCTAGCCTAACATTTGAAAAAGTCTTATGAAAACATCAAATGCCGTTTTGACGGTGTCTGGACCAAAGAGCCTATATCTGAAAATATGTTTAACGTCCTCAGACAATTTTACATAACATATCAAAAATTGGGCGATGTTCATAAACAGGATTCAGAGCTATGATTTTTTGAAATAAAATCCGGGTTTTTAGACGCGCCGCGCGCGAAAACGGGAAATTGACGAAATCGGCAAAAAATCAACTTTTTTCGCTAAAACTGCGATAACTCGGAAATTTCAGCGATGACTTATACATGTTAGGGTACCAAAATTTTCGTAATTAAAATACGCAACTTTTCAATTTTCGAGTTATCGCAGTTTTAGTGAAAAAAGTTGATTTTTTGCCAATTTCGTCAATTTCCAGTTTTCGCGCGCGGCGCGTCGAAAAACCCGGATTTTATTTTCAAAAATCATATCTCTGAATCCTGTTAATCAACCTCGCCCAATTTTTGATATATTATGTAAAATTTTCCGAGGAATCCGTTAAAAATATTTTCAGATATAGGCTCTTTGGTCCAGACACCGTCAAAACGGCATTTGATGTTTTCATAAGACTTTTTCAAATGTTAGGCTAGATTTCTGAAACTCCACATTATTTATTCTTGGAAGTCAAACTTATCATCTTTCTTTTGCACCCAAGACAGCTGAAATCGGTTGAAATGTAGCGAAGTTATGATTTTTTGAAGAAAGTGGTTTTTGTGAAAATCGACGAAAATGGCCATTTTTTGGACCACCCTAACATGGCGTAGGCCACCCTAATGGCCAAACAAAAAATACGGGTCTAATTATTTTGGCCAAGGAACCCCCAGAAAAATGTTGAGCCTAATCGAGGCACTTTTATTTTTTTTCTTTAACTTTCATATGGAACTGCTGTATATGTATTTTGTTAAAAAGCTGATAAACTTAGTTTACTAAATTTACACATTGATTTTTTCCTTCTTAAAAATTATCAGCAACCTTACTGATGTCACATTTGGCGTAAAATAGTAGTTTATGCAACAAGTTGCAAAAAGAGGATTTTTTCAGCACGAGTCGTACATTTACCCAACGAGGTTCACCGAGTTGGATAAATACGAAGAGTGCTGAAAAAACAAGTTTTGCAACGAGTCCCATACAACATTTTTTGCAATTCCAAAAAAACACACACTGAGTGCAATTTTATGTCAAATTTTCATGTATTTTGTCAATAAATCGTTTAAATCAAAAAAATGTTGAAAAGTGTTTCTTTTCGAAACAAAAGCTGAAAAGTTCAACTTTTCAGCACCCATTTGAGTGCTGAAAAGTAAAACTTTTCAACATTTATTTTGAAAAGTGTTGCTATTCGATTCTGTTATTTTTGGTACAGAAAAGTAGGCTATTTCGTCGTTCAAGAATGACAGGAAAAGTAAATAGTTTCACGACGGAATTGCTTAAATAAAATTTTAACATCTCAAATCTGATTTTAACGACAAATACTATTTCTAACAAAGTCACCCCACAAATTTAAATAAAATTTTCAACGCAACTACTTTTTGTTTTTTGACTTTAGTTGATGTTTTTCGGTGAGAATTGCTCACCGAAAAACATCAACTAAAGCCAGAAAAACAAAAATTCTGGGTGACTCAAACTGTTTAACAACTACTTTTTAAATACCATTGAATAAACCATTTTTCCAACAATAGTGACTTGTGTGGTCACCCCAGTACATAAACCTGAAATGGACCTGATTTTTCTGATTAGTTCAATATGAGCAGTAGATTGGAATGAATAAAATCTCTTTATTTTTTTTGTAAATTTTCTGTTCTACAACGTTGTAGAACATTAATTCACTCTAGAATATAACCCTGCAATACACGAAATTTTAAAATGAAGTTTTTTGTTTAAAATGAAAAAATGATCGTTCTGGGTCAAAGTAGATTCGAAAAGTACATTAAATTTCTCTTAAAATGGCATGTTCTGAAAAAATGTATAGTCGACTTACGGAAAATGACAGAGTTTTTACAACTTTTCTAGCGTTTTTTTTCGATGAAAAATGCGTTTTTTTTTGGAATTCTGAGTACGCTATCAAATCGGGGGTCTTATTTCACATAAAAGTCCCTTTGACACCAAATTTCTATCTCATCACCGTTTCAGGCTATCTATTTATTTTCAATATATCAAAGCAAAAAAGACTCACAAAAACATAAATGCAAAATAGTTCCTGCTGTCAAAACGGGGTTTCGCCTCTTTCAAATGTTGCACCAGATTCAAAACCTACACTTACACTTTTTCGGACCTTGGTTGGTTGTAGAGATGAAACAGTAAAAAAATCGTCAATAAAACCCTGCAATATTCTTAGTAAAAAATCATGGTAATATTACATCTGGTAATGAGTTTAAAATAAAAATGCGTAATTTTCCTTCTAAGAATATGTAATGTAACTTTTTCAGTCTAAATTGAGATAATATTAGATTATCAGACATAAAAGATGTACCCTTTCCCAGATGATGTTTTTACTGTGTAGTTCCAAATTGGATTATATGAAATTTTTCATCAATGGCTGTTCATAGGGCGTCCAAATTTCCCGGGTTTTGTATTTCCCGGGAAACGGGAAATTTTTTTTTTGGAATCCCGGGAATTGCCGGGATCCCGGGAAATTTTCGAAACAATCATAAAATCTATTTTTTCATTATATTTGATATGTTTTTAAGCTTGAAATCATAGAAATAACTGAATCAAATTAATTGGTGATACTCTACACTGCAATATAAACAATGACGGCAGTTTTCTATAGCTTAAATGAAATTCATTTTTTTTGTTGATTGTTGTGCTTTGGATTTCAAATAAACTGAAATGTGATTCAAATTAAATATGGCTTATATAAATATACATATCTTTTTTATAAGACATGACCAGAGAAGCTTGAAAAATTTATTTGAAAATATCTTCAGAAAAACAAGAGGCGACAACAAATAAAATGACACTAATCAATGTAAAGTTTTAGATAAGTTTTGAATTTTATATTTGATATAATAAAAGATTATACAACAAGGGGTAAATATCGATTACTTTTTCAAAATGTCTTATGTACATAAGAAACTGTTGAATGGAATTTGTGTTAAATAAATTCACCGTTAAAAAAATACTTACTGATACTAGTTTTCAAAAGTTCAACTTGAAAAAAACTTTTACAAAAAAAACATATTTTAAAAATTATCTTCAAGTTACTATCAACTAGGAAAAAACAGGAATACAGTCATAATAGGTAAAGAGGAGATTTTAGAGTGATAAATTTGAAAACCGGTTTTCTGTGGATTTTTTTGTTATGTTCCTGTTTGAACAAAAGTCATTCAAAATATCGTGCAAAAAAAATGGCTTAATGCTGATGCTGATTAATGCTGATGTCTGCCGAATATAAATTATAATGCTTTGAAATTATTATCGATTACAAGGTATTCAATTGTTCATCTATTTCCACAACCAAATCTGAATTTCCAGACCAAAATTTGTTTTTTATTTTTTTTTATTTCGGGAATTCCCGGGACAAATTACAAAAAAATCCCGGGATTCGGGAATTCCCGGTTTAGGAAAAATCCCGGGATTTTTGTCCCGGGAATTCCCGGGATGGACGCACTAGCTGTTCAGTTCAACAGTTTTTCTTTTACTATGGTATTTGTGTTGAAAAGTCTCATGACACACATCGCTTGGATCTCCAAAACATATTTTGAAATTGAGTATCACTCTTATTTTGGAATAGGCAGATACACATTTAACATTATTCACATAACTTGGACTTAAACATAAAAAAACTCTACCTTATTTCTAAATTAATTAGATATTTTGCGAGAGCCATTAGAATAACTACCCAAATCTTCTTTTTTTGATGTTTGCTGACAGGCATTTTCAACGATTCGGTCCTTTTTGTATTTTTAATCAGAAATAATTTAAAATATCAAAAACTAAATTTTATCTTATATCATCTACCAAACATTTTATTAAATTATTAAATCTTATTAAATGTTATTCAATTCATCAAAAATTTTACAATTATTCAATTTACATTCAATGTGTTCTATATTTAAATCTGGAGTTTTACTTTGATAAATTTTATTTATCTTGCTTTTTGGGTGTTTTGGAAGCCGCTTTGAATCAGAAGAATTCATTAACATTCAAAAAGCAAAAAAAATGAGATGTTTTCCAGAAACATTTATTTATATCGACTTTTACTTTTAAATCTGGCAGAGCTACTGCACTCGGAACAGTATGTTCAGAGGTCATCAAAAATTCCCGTCAAAATTACAGCAAACTCCAAACGAGGACAAAAAACCATCACTGCACGACCCGAACCAGAACCTGCGTCCCACCTCCCGGGGAGAATCCCTGGCCGGCGCACAGCTATTTTGCGCCCGAAATTAGATGATGTTTGTATAAATTTACATACTTAATTTTAATTGACTGAAATGTTCGCTGGGCTTTTTTGGGGCGCAGTCTGCAGCGTGCGCTGGTTGGGTCATCTCCACGTGTCAGAGATGAATTGGTGACGAGGGGTCACACGTGGACGGCGTGGCTGGGTGGGCCTGGGTGGCTGGCCAAAATTGGAGAGTTGCTTTTTTCGGTAATTTGCAAAAACGTTGAGTTGAGATTTGGTGGAGGGTGGCGGCTGGGAGTTCCATTAGCGCAGGACGTGCGGTATTAATTAGAGTACATCGCTGTGTAATTCAAAAGGATCAAAAAGTGAAGTGTGAGGATGCTGGCATCTGGTGTGTAAAACGCTAACTGCTGACGGAATCACACAAGGTGAACCCACGATGATGAACCCGGCAATGATGGCATGTTGATCAAATTTGAATATGAATTAGTGCTTGAATAGAAGTTGGACTTGATGTAATGTTAAGGTACGTGGATAATCCGTTGAGCTTCTTTCATGGTTCTTGGACTTATCTATTTTTAAACGAAAAAAAAAAAATAATAAAAAAGGTTAAAAAATGTTTGATTGAGGTTTTTTTTACATAATAATAAATTAACGATTGTAGTTTGAATTATAAAACATATTTATTTTAAGACGAAGTTAATGCTTTTTATTACATCTATTTCTAGCTTTGTACTCAACCTGTTAATGTACAATCTGTTCATTTCATTAATCGAACATTTCATCAAATACTCACAGTTTTTTTTTCGAACAAGCCACTCAATTGTACAAACTTAACTATTCGTTCAGACTAGACAAGGAAAGGAGCGGTAGGTTGCGTGTTTCCCCCGGATAAACAACCGAGCTCCACCCACCAAAGCCCACATTGGTCTGGGCTCCCAACCGTCATATTTGCCTACTCTAATATTTGCCCAGCTGAGCCCAATTCCCAGACTGCCTTGCACAAACGCGGAGTTGTTTACTGCTCAAACTCTGCCAGCTCGGTAATGACGACGGTTCAGTGGGTTTGATTTTGCAGCCAATTGTAAATTTAATTTGGGTGAAAAATTCTGATTGGATGCGATTAACCACACATTTTTTTTGTTGAGCCTTGATACTACTGCGACCAATTAGAGGAATATTGTGGTGTAAAACCACACATTTTACTGGCAGAAGGGTGTTTTACGCCTGAAGTTATACTTTTATACTTACAATTATACCCGAAAGTATGCTGCAAAAATTCTCTTAGTTCTCAAAAATGATTATTTGAAATATAATTTAGGATAATCGAATCTTAGGACAATCGAATCATGAAAAAACATTTATTTAACCATTTTTGTTTTAAACTACCGTTATATGGGTTGAATTGAGACAGTCGATTAAGCCTTGTTTCTGCACAAAATTTTAATATTTTTAAATTAATTTCGGATAGAACTGCATCTGTTTTCGTTACCTCATTTTTTTCCTCATTTTTGGACATTGAGCTGAAATATGACCGTAATAATGCTCTAAAGTCTAGATTACTTTTTCAAAACCACCAATGCGCCATAGGTTTCCTATGTACATAGGACCTAATGAAAAAGCAAGCGGTTTTGCAATTCCGTCGTAAAACTATTTTTTTCCTGTTATTCCAGAACGATTCCAGAACGATGAACCTCGTTGGGTAAAGGTACGACTCGTGCTGAAGAAAACCTATTTTTGCAACTTGTTGCATAAACTACTATTTACATGATGAGAGCAACAAAAACTTTGTTGGGATTTTTGCTCAGACTCTGATTATTTTTTTCTTTTCAAATACTTACTTTACTTTTACTGCTCGTACAACCTCCGGGTCATGAGCTGTCATGGTTTAAAAAAACAGATTTCCAATCAAAACATGCTTTTTGGATCCATGAAATCATAAAATTTCCAAATATTTTTTTTTGTTTTTTCTGATTTATTGAATGATGAAGAAACTTTACAAATGGATAGTTTTATTACATTTATTTGAGCTTGCAGTTTGTATCAATTATGAAATCAAAATGGGTAACACTAAAAAAAATTGAGCTAATTTTCAAGGTTGTTAACGATAAAAATTATCGAAGTTCGTTATCGTCCCGTTATGGTTTTTTATTTCAATAATCCTATCGGTGATAATCTTATCAACAATAACGGACGATAACTTATTTTAACATATTTCTAAAATTGACATTATTCAAACATATGATGTTAAATTTTCACAGCTGTACTAAGAATATTTTTTTTGATAATTTTGTATATTTCAGAGTAGGGGGGGAGAGGGGTAATATGCACCCCCGGAGCAAAATGCACCCTCTGCTTTTCTCGGTATTGAGAAGAATTTCCCGGGAAGAAATCATAGAAATTGGAAGCTTAACATTGCAAAACTATGCTGGAAAAATTTGAGTATCGTAGTATAACAACAGCTAAAGTTATTTTCAAAACTTTCAAATGTTGTATTTTCATCTAATTTTCATTGAACTTTCAATATGATTTTTGGACAATATAAAAAGCATTTATTGATATTGTAAGTGTTGCTTTATATAGTTCGTGCCATAATCTTCATTATGCATTAGATAGATGAGTCCAAAAACATTAAAAAATGTATTTTTAATTAAATTTTCTGCAAAAACCGTGATCGGGGCAAAATGCACCGCTGTAATGCTCCTTTCTAAAAACAGTGGTATCATCTAGTGGCGACTAGTGAAAACTGCTTTAACCCGATGCATTTTGCCTCGTTGTTGTGGTGCATTTTGCCCCAAAGTTTGTGTGCATATTGCCCCGCATGGTTATTTGAAATGAATCAAACATGTTTTTAGAAATTAAATATTTTAGACTTTTTTTCACATGGATGTCGAAGAATATTAGTTGTTTTGGAACATCTAACAAAATTCTTACATATAAATTCTGATATTGTTGAGAAATCACAGTTTTCCCTTAGGGGGTGCATATTACCCCCTATCCCCCTATAAATAGACAAAACAAATTAACAAAATACCGTTTTTTAAACATCTCAAATATTCATGATTCGCAATATGGGTATCGAAGTGAAGTGAAATTTTGCATGCATTTTAACTTATCTAGTTTTGTTTAAAATACTAATTTTTTCATTATTCATGATTATCTTAAATTTCGATGAACTTTTTCACTTTGTTCGGAATCATTTTTTAAAACAAAGTACCGTTTTTTTCAAAAATACTCAAATTTTCATAATTTGCAATATGTACTTGTTATATTTGATGAAACAAAACTGTAAAATACAATACAAAAAACTATATAATTATAAAAAGAACACCAAGGTTTGACACCTTTATTGCATTTTTTTTACTATGACTAAATCCGATATTAAAAAAACAGTTTTATAACCAAAGAAGATTGTTTATACCTTAAATAATGTTCACCTGTAATTAGTAATAACGCAATGATCAATGTAGTCTACGTTTGTTTGACGATTATATAAATAATTAAAAATCATGAAAATTAAAAATTGTAAAAATTTCAAAATTTTCGAAAAATAAGGTATTTTGTGAAAAAATTTAGTATTAAAAATAAATGCATACAAAATTTCATCTTGTTAGATAACCATATTCTAAATTATGAAAATTTGATGTTTTGTTATCTATATTTTGAAACTTATCAAATTATGAAAAAAACTTTGTGAAAAAATACAGAAGAGTTATCGAAATAACGATAATGATAACCACTTTCACTTTTGGTAGACACTCATATTATCGACGATTATTTTGTTGAATAACAACCAACGTTGCCAGACATTTTAAAAAATTTAACAACAGATTTAACCTTTTTAATCACATTAAAGCATAATTTAATTACTAAATTGTTGAATCTTTCAAATATAACAATTAAAAAAAATCTGTATATACAGATTATTGGAATCGAAAAATCTGTAAAATACAGATTTATCTGTATATCTGGCACGGCTGCTAACAACCTTAAGTTATATTCTTTGAAATTCATATCTTGTATACAAACTTATCGAAAGATTTAAATACTTGAGATTTTCTGAACATTCTACATTTGGGCCATACTAAATTACACTGAAATAAAAAAAATAGTACCAAATTCCTTTATTCTAGGAATTTTGCCTCTTTTCCTTATTTAGTAATCGGGTTTTTTGGATTACTTAATAAGGAAAGGAGCCAAAATTCCTAAAATTTAGGAATTTGGTACTTTTATTTTTTTTCAGTGTAAGGATTTTTTTCTGAAAATTTTACAAATGGAACTTATTTTATTAAAAGGCTATAATTGTTTTCTTAATAGCAAATTAGAAAAAAATCTGCTAATATTCATAACATTACATGTATTCCAAAAAAGACGATTGCAACTTTTGCTTCGTTACACATTAGCTTAAACAGAAGGGACTTTTTTTAGGGACAGTGGAGACCAACTCCAGTTTTCTAAAAAGACCCGATGCCATCAACTCCTATTATACAAAGTTGTTTAAATTTGCCGAATTCGACTCCTGCGACTGAAAGTTAGGATTTTCCGACTCGCGAAAAGAAAAATGAATTTACAGTTTTATGTTTTTCTTTTTCCTCAGCATGGCCAATCCTCTAGGAAAAAAATGCAATCAGTTTTTTTGTTCATTTTTTGTCAGCAGTTATCACAAAAAAGTCAAAACCTTAACACTGAACGCTTTAAAAAAGATCACTTATTGGAATAAATAGTACATTTTGCCACACATGATTTTTTTCTGTGGAATAGGTCATTCTGGGAAATAGAATAGAACCCAGTTTTATAAATAAACTAATAACTAAGAAAGTGGGTTGAATCAATCTTAATAAACATAAGAAACATATCTAAGAAAAATATGCAAATAAATTGTTTGATCGCAAAAAACTGTAGATTTAGCTTTTTTTCGGGATATTGTTACCAAGTTCCATATAAATTGAATGTTGCTAACACTTCAAAGGTAAATCGAACACAGCCCTTGCTCAATTTAGTACCACATCAAATCTCCGAAAAAAATCACCCATAAAAATCAATAAATAAAACCCACAAGTAGCACAAATATTCATTCTTCCAGCTCACCTGCTCAAAGCCAAACTCACCCACCTGTCGAATTAGGGATTCACACCTTGCCTTGTTTGCAGAAGAACTGCTTCCAGAATCAATATCTCACCGACAGTCGCTTTTTTTTTCTTCAAAAGAAAGCAATGGAAAAGAGGTGGGTGGGTTACTGTCTCGAATTAAACTCATAAAATATGTAGATTTGTACTTAGCACCCTCGCACATCTTTATTTCTTGTGGTTTCTGGGGTTTTTCTTTCTTTGAGATCTTTTGAGGAGGGAAAAAAAGAAAGACGAGAACAGGTTGTCTTTTCCTGAATTGTGGCAGAGCATATCGCCAGAAGCAGTACTGTGGAAGAATTTGCATATCGAAACGGTGAACTTGGTGGTTTGTTTGGGGGGAAATTTGAGGTGAATGCGGAAGAGTTTTGTGCAAAAACTCGAGATTATTTCGTATTCTGAGGGAAATTTGTTATTGGAGGGGTACAACAATTTGTGATTTTTTTTTCATATTCAAATTGAAATGCTCAAAAAATTATCAAATTATAAAAAAAAATTGAAGTACTGAAAACAAATTGAGGGACCCCTCGTCTACCAAATCCAAGCAAAACTGAACTTTTTTTTCTTCAAATGGTTGTGTTAATATCGGTTCCAAGCGCAAAAGAAGCAAATTCTGTTCACGTTCATGTATCTCTCCGTGTAGAGAGAAGGTTTTTCAGACAAAAAGCAGATCATGTTGCTTGGGTTGGTAATCTCAAAAATACACACATACGACAGCACACAAACACTCGTTCCTTCGACTGACTTGGTCCCAGTTTTGGGGACGAAGAGGAGGGAAGGAGTTTCATTTTCAACCGGTAGCAAAGCAACAGATGATTGAATTTAATCAAATTGCGGAATGTTTGCTAGATCGAGCGATGGGTACAGAGCAGAGAAATGTGAACTTTTCTGTTCTTTTTTTCGTATTTAGATTTCAGCTTAGTGCTTCAATTGGGTAAAAACCTTTAAATCTCGATTCTACCAAAAAATAGTTTAAAATTTTTTCATCCAAATTGACTTCTTTTTAAGTTTTCTTTAACAAAAAATGCCAAACTCTTGCAACTTGGGTGTTTATATTGTTTGTTGATATTTTTTGTACGAAAATCTTTTACATTTCACCGAATAGGACGTTACACCGATGGACGTTTCGCCGAAACTTTTTTTCTGCTTTTAAAGGAAGGCATTAAATTTATTTTCAACAGGATTTAACAGAAAAATCATTTTTTGATCCCTTAAAAGAGTAAATACGCGCACTGGGAATACTGACCGGTAGGGGATGGGTTTCGACTAGCGGCGTGCTGGGTTTCCAATCCAGAGGTCGTGAGTTCGATTCTCGTACCGGGGTGATGATGATAAAAAAAAGTCTTTTTGTAATTAAAACCTCACAGAAATAAATGAAAATATCACTAAATTCATTCATTATATTAACACTTGTAGCCCCAACGGGGTCAAAAAAGTTGGAAATGCATTTTCACCGGCTCTTGGAACCCTTGAAAAAAAAGTTGAAAATGCCTTTTTCATTGTAACTTAGGTTAGACGCATCTGTTTTGGATCTAACTTGTTGTAGGTGATTCTTGACATCCTTCCGGATCGAATGCAAGTTTTTGCCGAGATACAGCCGGTTGAAGTTGCTTTTCCAACTTTTTTGACCCCTTGCTTTTCATTAACTGTTCAGGCTCAACAAGTTCAAAAAAATTTAACTGATTTGTCTTTGCAACTACTCAAAAAAAACTGCAAAAACATTTAAAAATAAACCAACTCGTCAAATAATTTACAGAAATTTTCATGTTTATAAGAATGTCTATTCGTTTTCAGCAAACTGCTTGTTTTCGGCAGAATATAAAGAATACAGAAATTAGTTTTGAAAACCCAATTTATTTTCAAAGAAGATAGAAGAACATGAGTATGTTAAAAATCTGCGAAAACTCATAGATTTTTTAAACAATTGTTTTTGTTATCCTGGAACAATTATAAAGAATATTAAATTCATATTTTTTCAAAACAAATTATTTTTTAGAGATCTGGTGATATTAGAAAAGAATTCAAAAAGCAACCGATTTTTTTAAACAGATTATTTAAAAAAATCTTTTAAATTGTTCAAACAATTTTTAAATGTTTAATGTATAAAATCAACTTTCAAATATTCCAAAGAACAGATAATTTGTTTCAAAAAATAAAAACTACAGCAAATATTTGTTTGTTGAGAAATAATAGAGAAATAATAACCCAATTAAAGAAAAAATAGAAACCCATTAATTTTAAACTCAAAGAAAACTCAAAGAGGTCTGTTAACCATTGATTTTCTAAACCTGAAATATGTTTGAAAGAATATGAAACAACTTTTTTCAAAATTTAATTTATTTTCAAAGAACTGGTTCTTTTGATGAAAAAAATCCAAAAATCCCATAAATTTATAAAATCTTCTTTTTAATTGTTCAATGAACTCGTCATGCTTAAAAGAATGCAAAAACTACAGAAATTAGCATTTTTTTTGTTGAGATACCAATCCATTTTCAAAGAACTGTTCATCTTGAAAAGAATTCAAGAGCTCTCAGAAATGAATAAAATCATCCTTCAAACAGACCACGATTGTCGGTTGTCCGATTGTCCACGAGCCTTACAAAAAAGTTGTTTTTTGTATGTACAATTGTCCACGAAGCAGGGGGGGGACAGATTCTCAAAAAAGTGTCCACGTGGTTTATAGATGGTTCCTATGGAAAATAGTGTTCAAAAAGCATTTAACGTTAGTTCATTTGTTTTGCTATCATTAGTTTTCAAAAAATGTAAAATTTGACGAAAACAAAAATTTTAGCGAATAAAAAAAAACAATTTGCGATAATAAATATCTAAAATTTTCCAAAATTCTACAGTTTTTAAAATCAACCAAAACATGCTATAGAACTGATTCAAAACGCAGGAGAATGCATTTTAACATGATTTCAACTGATTGTACTTAAATTTTTATTGAAATGTTGAAGTTTTTTGAAAAAAAATTTCTGCCTCTGATTTTTCGGGCTAACTTTGTAAGGGGGGGGGGGCTAAAACTTCAAATAAAATGTTTACCAGCCTTATTAAAAAATAATTTTATTTTTTGTGAATTTTCGATGTACATTACCGAAAAAAGTTTACTTGCTGAAATATTCAATTCTTCAAATCTTACGGGTGTACAATTAAATGTTTAAATTCAAGCTTGTAATTATTTTTTAAATATTTTCCTTCGGTCTGTGTATTTTTTAAATATTTCCATCGGTGTACGAAAATCATGTAGTAACAATTTTTCATTTGTTTTACATAAGTCAAAGAGAAAATTACGCTTTAACATATATTTTTCAGATTTTCTGTCACCTTTTTCAAAATATAAAAAAAATAGAATTTCAATGAATACACTAGAACATTAAACTTAATATCACTCTTTTTAAATGCCTAAAACATTAAAAGATTTATAGATCTATTGAAAACTGTCATTTTCTTTTTTCTAATATTTTTAAATGACAATTTTGTTCAATAAAAATTTCATAAAACTTTAACTGTTGTTTTTTTTCCTTTTTCAAAAACATTTTTCAGATAAAATATTTCGTACATTCCCGCAAGTTCATTTGAGCTTCAAATTTGGCCCGGCATCCAAAAACTTTGAGCACCCCTGTCCTACGAAGACATCAATTGGTCAGAAAATTTGTTCTTAAGGTACAGATTTTTGAAAATTTTGATAGCCTTTTTGAATGGTCGAGCTAATAACTTAAAATGTCTTCTGTGGTCATAAGTACTAACAAAGTTTTATCCAATTAGCATGAGCATGAGTAAGGCTACCAACTGTACGGATTTTTTCCTTACCGTACGGATTTTCGACCCTCTCCGCGGATTTTAAACAGGCCGGATTTTTTGTACGGAATTTTTCGCATAGTACGGATTTGTACGGAATTTTAACAATTTTTTAAAAAAATCATTGTTTTTTTGATTGGGTCAAAGCTTTTGTTTATTAGACATTTTCATTTAAGTGTCAGTTTGATTTTAAAGAGATAACTTGCATATTTTTCCGGGTTTTCCTCAGTTCAAACTAGATTGTCAATAATTGTTCTTTTCAAATTCCTTACAAAACATATTTATCAAATAAATGATAAAAAGGTTTTCTAAAGCTTTTGAAACCTTGTGTTGTGCTTGTATTTATAGGACCTTTCCAATAAAAGCTTTAGAAATGTTTTCGCGAAAATACTGACAACGATATTATTCGTAAAAGCAAACTTGATATTTCGTGAACTTTTAAACGTTTAACAAAAATATTTCTAATTCCCAAATTCCAAATTTATCTAAATAATTCCTTGACATTTTTGTCATACCATAGTGTCATGTCGGTAAAGTATACGGATTTTAGCTCAGCAAGAGTTGGTAGCCTTAAGCATGAGCATGAGCATGAGCATGGTTGAGCTGCTACTCCGTTATTGACGGATCAGCTGAAGTTACACAATGAACCAACAGATGAGTAGTGGGAGCTAATCATCCTCACTGTATAACCCCTGAAGATCTCTGCTTTAAGTCAATACCGGCGCCCCCCCCAAGGAGATGCAGTTCAACAAAGGTAGGAATGTTAGTCCGATAGTTGAAGTTGCAGACTCATCAGACACAGAGTTTGTCGCTCTATACCAGTTGACACCGCATGAGACCGTTGAATCCACAGCATCTCCTTCAAGCATCACGGGAAGTGGGGGAATTGTGTTAGTAGGGGAAGTAAGGGAAGGTCAGGATTCATCTTGGTAGATGATATGACCAGAATGTGAAACATAATCGTTGCCTTCGGAGCTACGACGCTATGAGAAGGACTTATTATCGCGTATATTTTTACTTCTTACCGCCGGCGTGCCATCCGAGCAACGATGCTTTGGGATGGGCTTTCAAAATGAAATGAAATTTGAATCAACGCATTATTTGGTGACGTACAATTTAAAATAAATCCGGATTCATTATTGGTAGATGATATGACCAGAAAGTGAAACATAATCGTTGCCTTCCGAGTTTTGACGCTATGAGAAGGACTTAATTATATACTCAATCCCGTATTTTTTTACTTCTTACCGTCGGAGTGCCTTCCGAGCCACGTAGCTAAGGGAAGGGCTTTCAAAACAAAATGTTGAATTGTTTCAATCGATTTCATGAAATTCTTCGCGCACGACATCTTTGTAAAAAACTTCACCACGAATTTACCCAGTCCGGATCGCGAATAACCGGCTCAACAACAGAAAGACAATAATAATAATATAATATACATGACGACGCGAAGCCTTCTATCAATAAAATCAAGAATCTTCTAGCACTTTCTCGCGGATGCTCGCGCTTCGATTCGCCTACTGATCTCCCCCACGAACACCACACGACTGAGGACCCAACTCGCAAGGCCACGACGCGACACATTTTTTCAATGAATTCAAGAAACTTCGAGCACTTTCTCGCGGATTCTCGCGCTTCGATTCGCCAACTGATCTCCCCCACGAACACCACACGACTCAGTACTAACAATGTTTTATCCAATTAATATATAAAATAATTACCTTTGCAAAAAAATCTCATTCTAGGGAGAATAACTAGTAATCTTAGTAAACCTCATTGGATAAATGTACAACTCGTGCCGAAAATAATGTTTTTTCGCAACTTGAAACATAATCTACAATTTTTGGTTTGATTTACTTAATTCTTTAATTCATGTTTTCCATTTCCATTCAAATAGTTTAATTAAGTTACACAAAAAGGATTTGTTGATAATATATTTGGTGAATCTTGTTATTGGTAAAAAGCCGATTTCGTAATATTTATTCTGTGTTTTAATTATTCACTTAAACCCTACCATAAATGCAATAATAAGTATAAAATTTAGTGTTGCTCCAAGAAAAAGAACTTTCTTACTCGCCATTTACTAAAGTTAAAAGCTTAACACTTTTCATTTCATTTCATTTGTTTGGTTGCTTTAACAAACCCAAGTAACATTTTTTTCCAGGAGTTTTACAAGAGCTCTTCAAGATAGCTACAGCATAGCAGTTTGGACCGCGGTAGGATAAAACTCTCTTCAAGTACTCTTCCAAACTCCTGAAGAAGTTTTGAAGAGAATTTTATCCTACCGTGTTCCAAACTGCTATGCTGCAGCTATCTTGAAGAGCTCTTGTAGAACTCCTGGAAAAAAATGTAACTTGGGAAATACATTGGTGCAGTTGTTATCCTGAGCTGAGGTATGAACTACCTTTCAACAGCTGATTTGTTCTTAATGGGGAGAGAGTTTACTTTTACTAAGGAGAACAAATTGGACAGAGAAGGAAAAAAATTGCAAAAATGACCTTTGAAATAGCTAATAGATGTGGGATAGTTAGAGGAAATGAACGAGCTTAACACTTGAAATGCATTTTTCACTGGTCTTACTGATTGTATTAATTAATGCAAAGTAAAGTTGATCGATTTTGAAAAAGAAATTTTGTATATAAATTAACGTTGTTAAATAAAACTCAGATCGTCACAACCGCTAATTTTTGAATTTGAAGGCGTTTGGCAAACTTACCATAAATATTTGCAGTTTAATCCTGGGTGGAGATGTGATATTGCAAAATTCAAAATAAATTGCCTTTTCTACGCTATTTATTAGGAAAATATATCAAAGTACAAAATCGTTGTTACAGTTTCGTTTTCACGTGTGTGTTGTTTGCTACAAACTATAAACCATTCTGTGTTAGCACTCTTTTTCAGTTTCCAGTTTTTTAAATTAAAGTTTTAATTGCTTTTCTCTATTGCTATTATCTTTCTAACTACATCAAAAATTGCTTTTCATTCAACAAAATCTACCTTACTTAAATCTTATAATCATGCTACTAAGCATACCATTACAACCCAATCCTAAGCTTCCGGCAAGAAAAAAAAGCATCAAAAGTTTTGTCCAGCCACTTGTTCCATTTAAAAGTAACCGGAAAACCATTTCCCGGGGTGTTTTTCGGACCTGGTCTTCCGCGTTCGTTCCAGAGCGCGCTGCACCCAAGTAAAATCTAATTAATGTGATCAGGAAACTTTTTTTTCTTCTTCCCTATACATTTTCCTGTCCTGCAGCTTGTTTAGATTCAAATTAATTGCCGGACTTTACTTAACTAAAATTAACCTCCTCGCACCCTCAAGCCTCAAGGGGAGGGTGCTGGCGCAAAAAAAAGTCTCATTACTTTCGTTCGTTCCCGCTGGCCTTTCCTGGCCGACTTTTTCTTCTTTTCTGTTTTTTCGACGACTTTGGCGAAGTGATGCTTGTTTGGGACCACTTTGGCGGAACGGAAGCCAGCTTTTAAGCATCAACTTTAACTTCTCGTAGCCGCCCCCGCCGTGCGCTGATTTATCTGGGTGCGATTAACTTGGGGAAGTGTTTTTGATCTTGATTTTTTTTGCACTTTTAAGTGTTTTGTTTTGTTGAGGAAGTCCTTAACATGTGTCTGATCGATTTTTTTGTATTTTTACATAATAATTAGTTTGTTACATAAACTATTCTCATATAAAATGCAAGTTTCATCTCCAGTTTCCATTGAATTATTAAGAGGCAGTATTTGTAGATTCTGCTCGGTTTGTTCTAGAGGTCGTATCGAGGTGCTCCGATTTGGATGAAACTTTCAGGGTTTGTTTGTCTATACATGAGATGAACTCATGCCAAATATGAGCCCTCTACGACAAAGGGAAGTGGGGTAAAACGGGCATTGAAGTTTGAGGTCCAAAAAACATGAAAAATCTTAAAATTGCTCGCATTTCCGTAAAACTTCATCAATTCCAACTCTCTTAGATGCATTCGAATGGTCTTTTGATGCCCTTCAAAATGTGCTATAGACATCCAGGATTGGTTTTACTTTTTCTCATAGCTTTTGCAAATTACTGTTAAAAATGGATTTTTTTAAAACCTTAATAACTTTTGGCAACAGCCTCCAACACCCATACTCCCATATGTCAAAAGTTAGGGAATTTCATGGACTATAAGCCTACGGTACTAACTTTTTGGCCAATCGCAGTTTTTCTCATAATTTTACGGTTTTTCTAGAACAAACATTTTACAACGTTAGTTTTTGCCCTGTAGACCGAGAAGACGGCACATTTTGGTCTCAATTTTGTCATATTCGGAATCCTCGGACAATTTCACGTAAGTTAGAAGTATTGGAGTTGTAATATTTCTTTAAAAAATAATTAAATAAAACATTTTTGAAAAAAGAAAAAGATCTTATTAACCCTATGACCAATACGTCAAATCGTCGCCATCGTGCTAACTTGTCGTACGTGCATTTTTGGCCAAATTGAGTTAAGAACACCATTTTGTGCAGCTTACAATGCCTCACCTTTTGACCTTCACAGATCCCCAAAATTCGATTTCAATCCTGAGATACTCAACAAAAACCGAAAAAACTCCGTGCATTTTTGTCACTTTACATATGAAAGTAGTTTCAATCTTGCCGTGCTATCTTGTCACTCCATGAAAATTGATGCAAGTGCGACAAAAGGCCAAAGGGATTTCAGGTCAGGAAAGTCAGGATGCGTTTGTCGCACGTACAAGCTAGACTACCGTAAACATTTGTAATTATAACTCGGGACTCCAGTAACCAACTTCAACCAAACTTTGGGACAATACACAGAATGGTGAGTCAAACAAAACGTGTTTGTTATTGTTTACATTGCGTGCTCTCGTTTTTGAATATTCAAGGTCAAACATTAAAACGCGTTTTTCTCGGAACGTCAAAATGGCGGGTGCGACAAGATAGCACGACGACGTCGAAATGCTGTATCAAGTAGGCGAAAACCTGTTTCACCCCCAATCCAACAAATTGTTAAAAAATATTTTAATTCATTCTAAACGGCAATTTTTCCAATCAAATTTACAACTCCAATACTTCTAACTTACGTGAAATTGTCCGAGGATTCCGAATATGACAAAATTGAGACCAAAAAATGCCGCTATGGCGGCCTACAGGGCAAAAACTAACGTTGTAAAATGTTTGTTCTAGAAAAATCGTCAAACTATGAGAAAAACTGCGATTGGCCAAAAAGTTAATACCGTAGGATTATAGTCCATGAAATTCCCTAACTTTTGACCTATGGGAGTATGGGTGTTGGAGGCTGTTGCCAAAAGTTATTAAGGTTTTAAAAAAATCCATTTTTGACAGTAATTTGCAAAAGCTATGAGAAAAAGTAAAACCAATCCTGGATGTCTATAGCACATTTTGAAGGGCTTCAAAAGACCATTCGAATGCATCTAAGAGAGTTGGAATTGATGAAGTTTTACGGAAATGCGAGCAATTTTAAGATTTTTTAGAGTTTTTCGACCTCAAACTTCAAAGCCCGTTTTACCCCACTTCCCTTTGTCGTAGGGGCTCATATTTGGCATGAGTTCATCTCATGTATAGACAAACAAACCCTGAAAGTTTCATCCAAATCGGAGCACCTCGATACGACCTGTTTCACATCGGTGAAAAACTCGCTCTTAAGCAATTTCGCTGCTAGATTATCCTTCTCCCATTTGGCATGCAAAATTAAGCTCAGCAAAATAAGACAATTACATCCTCGCCTCGGTACCATTACTGCCACACCGCGATCACTGAGAGTGATTTAAATCGCACCCAACACAGCACGGCATGGCTTCCATTAGTCCCCTTTTCCACTCAGCTGCTGTTTTCCCCCCATTTTCTCCGAAGCGCGCAAAGGATTCAACAGAGAATGGGGATTAAAATTCTAATTATTCCTTCTTGATTTTCCAGGCGACAGCCAGACGACAATGAGTTCAACACAGCTTCAGGTCCGGCGAAACTTCAGTGTTTTCCATGAACGGGTTCTGGTTCTTGGGTACTCGGAAGGTTGGTGCATATTTGAGGTTAGGGTTTCTTTGAAAAATAAATTTGAAACTTAAAAAAACTTGAATTTTAATCTTTGTTATTGAATTTTTTTTATTGTGTTTATGGAAAGTTATTTATTTTTGAATTTATATAAATTTGTACCTTAAATGTTTTTTATTTCTTACGATTGTAATTTAAAGTGATGCTAAAAATTTAAATTACGCCATCTACAAATGAATTAACTTTTTTCGAGGATTTGCAAGTCATATTTTTCTTAGACTTTTTATATAAAAAATCTCATAATTTTGAATGGAATGCCGAATGTCATACAACCTCAGACATTTGTGGATGGCACCATAAGAAAAATAACATGTTTGATATCGTTCAATACTAGGCCAAGTAATTCCAGTTAAGTGACCAGTCTGGCACGATGTAATCCGAGCCCGTTGTTGTAATTACAAGCCTCGAATTATTAAAAGTTTGAATTACATTAGGCCAGTTAAAATGTTGTTCTAAATTTTTGTCTTCTCTTCTTATTTTTTTCCGAAACACACTTTGATGCATCTAACAAAATGTTTTGAAGACAACAAATCGAGAAGCAAAAATTTGTGATTTTTTTCATGAAAGCTTTGATATTTAGGAAATTTTCAATATGGCCTATCCCGAGCAGACGGAAATAACTTGGGAAGGTCAGTTTTTGATAGTGTGAGTCAGATTAGTTGTTAAAATAACAAAAATCAATAACAAGGATTTGTTCGAAGTATAATTTAAACTGTTATTATGTTGTTATTGCAATAACAAACCAATAACACAGAAGGAATCATGAAGGAATAACAAGATTTGTTTTTTTTTTTTGTACGGAGAGGTGGAGCAGTATAATAACAAAAATTGTTATTGAACTTGTATGTCTCCATAACAAAAAAGTTATTGTTTTGGTTTATTTGTAATTTGCAAATAATCCTGCAGTTGCCATAACTCCTCTGTACTAGTCAGGGCTGCAGAGTCGGGTACCTCCAAACGACTTTGAATCCATACTTTGAAGACAACTCCGACTCTGGATGCAGAATATGACGTCAACGACGACTTCAGCTCTCCAAAAATACCCGACTTCACAGATTCTGACTCCAAGTAAAAGTTGCTGAAAAGTTGATGAATCCGATGCAGTCTCCGAGGTCTCACTCCAGCTCGAACGTCAACGTCAGCTCCGACTTCCGGCTCTGTGAAAATAATAACAGTTTTTGTTATTCACACTTCAAAAATTCTCAATAAATAAATCAATTCCGTTAGGGAATATAACAATTTTTTTAAAAAATTAACTCTCAAAAGTTAATTTCATCGGATTAATTTTAGCTTGAATCCCCATTTCATGGTGAAATAAATGACCCCAATGAAATTGGTCAAAATTATTTCATAGTTGTAGCCAATTTTAGCGAAGTCCCTTAGGGGGTATATCAAATAATTAAAAAATCAACTTTCAAAATTTCAACTTTTTAGAATAATTTTAGCTTAAGGACCCCATTTTATGGCCAAAATAATGACCCCGACGAAATTGGTAAAAATTATCCCAAAGATCTAAACATATTTAACAAAAGAAAACATAATAACAGATTGTGTAATGGACACTTAGAAATTTTTCCATTTGTGCGATTTATGGTAATTTTATTTCTAAGTCAGTATACCGAACGAATAACAAATTTTGTTATTAGAAGAGTTTTTGAAATGTATAACATTTCCTCTTATTAGCGTGTTATTAAACATTTTCAATATAATATCACTTCAAGACCAAATTTTGTTATTTTATCAGAAACTGTTATTATTTTTTTCTTCTTGAAGTTGAACTTCAGGATAAAATAATCACACTTTTTGTTATTTTAACAGAATTTGTTTTTGAAATATTATTAATTTTGTTACATATTACCGTCTGCCCGGGATAATTGCAATGAAATTGTATTTTTTTTCTATTTACTTGAGAGATATCATCTTTTGTCCACTGACAGTGAAAATTTTAAGTTTTCTTCATCTATTTTCAAGTTTAATGCTGATTTTTTTTTGTATTTTTCCTTGAGAGTGGCCTTTTAACGATTATGTATTTGTTAAATCAGTCATTTTTAGTTTTGGTGGAAAAAATAAATATAATCTTGGAAAGATTGTCTTGGATCAATAAAAAATATTTTGAAATGTGGTGAAATTCCGCTGTACAGCACCGCAACTAACTTTTTTTTTTGAAAAAAAAAAATCGTCTAAACTTAGATATTTTGAAAACAAATGATTGCAAAACAACTGGGTATGCGTGAAGTTCGATGTTGCTTTTCTCTCATAAAAATGTTATGGAAGACCTCAAATTGGATTAAATAGAACTTTTTTTCTTCAAATTTTCATCATAAGGTTTCCATTTCTTAAAATTTATGCATTATTCCAAAATAGAAAGTTATTTTCAATTTCGAATTTTATTTGGCACTTTTTATTAAAACATATTTTCTTTAAAAACATATAAATTAAAAAAAAAACTTATTCCTTTGGTATTAAATTTTGCACCTTCCTCTTCTCTGGTGCAAATAATTTCTTTTACAGTCCTTAAACATACAAAAATAATAATAATAAAAATAAATTTGTATTTCGGAAAAAGTTTACAGATAAATCGTAAAATCAAAAATAAAAAGGTTTTAGAAGAATCTTTTTATCTGAAAAGTCCTTATCCTAACTAACAACTTTGCTTCAAATTGATCAGATTTGATCAGCTCTCATAAGATCATTTAACCAGCCCTCAATATTGTATGAAGACTTGTATAAACAACCAATTTATGCAAAATTATTTTTTAGAAATGCAATAAAAAGCAAAATGTATGGGTCATTTCAGGTCAACTGAGTACACTTTTGGACTCGACCTTCACCGATTTGGACCAAACTTGGAGGGAACGTTCATCTATCGATAGTTAACAGAAATCCCATGTTTGGTGCTGATTAGACCATCCCTCTATTTTTGACACCGACCTCTTTTTTGGCAATTTTCTAAAAATCTTTTTTTTTCCTTTTAATTATAACTTTGCAAATACTTGAGCAAAAGACTTTCAATAGGTTGTATTTCATAGAAAAATGTCCAAGGAATTCGATAAAAATAAAATTTCAACCCTTAAATGCCGACTTATATTATATTTTAACGTTTTAAGTATAAACATCGAATTTTGACCTGTTCCGTATGTTTTTATTAGTTTTATTTTATCACCATCGTGTTTCCCAGACAATTTTACATAATAATTAATGTTGACCTCAAACTAAAATGAACTATTGGCGAGACACAGCGATTTTACTGAAAAAAGTTTGATTTTGCGCTGCACTCTGTCCTATGAATTCAAATCCGAAATAAGATTCTCAAACATAAAAACTGAACTATGCGGGATTCATCCCTTTTGTTGAAAAGTACACCATGTTCTTACAAGTGCTGCGCAAAATCATACTTTTTTCAGTAAAATCGCTGTATCTCGCCAATAGTTCATTTTAGTTTGAGGTCTACAATGATTTTTATGTAAAATTGTCCGGGGAACACGATGATGATAAAATAAAACAAATAAAAACATAAGGAACAGGTCAAAATTTGATGTTTATACTTAAAACGTTAAAATATAATATAAGTAGGCATTTAAGGGTTAAAATTTTATTTTTACCATATTCCTTGAATAATTTTCTAAAAAATGCAACCTGTTGAAAGTCTTTTGCTCAAGTATTTGCAAAGTTATGATTTAAAGAAAAAAAAAGTATTTTAGAAAATCGTTAAAAAAGAGGGCGGTGCCAAAAATAGAGGAATGGTCAGATCAGCACCAAACTTGGGATTTCTGTTAACTATCGATAGATGAACGTAATCTTTTGAAATTTTGATTATTCTAGTTTTGCATAATCCTTCTCTGGTCACCCTAACCACTTCCTTCAAAACTCATCAACAGTGAAAAATTTCTTAATATTTGAAGCGTTGCAAATGACTTCAAATTGCAGCTGGGATGCCAAGACTGAGCTGTCAACCCAAACTAAGCCGTCACCAAAGAAGAGCTTAAGGATTTTAATGAAGCTACTTTCTGGCCAACGTTTTGGTGGCTTCAAAAAGCACCACCATCGGCGAGGCAGCTGCCACAAACCCGCAGCTCTTCTCTCTCTCAATAGTTAATCCAATTAATTATGTTAATGGTCGCAGTATGGTGAAGTGGTAATCTTCCACCTGAATGGAAGTGGTGGGTTTTCCGCGGAAAAGTCAACAGCATTAGCGGGGGGCGGAGTGGGCCATATTGTCGCTCTAATGTTTGCCAAGGAAAACGCAAAACGGGGTCATTGGGTGCGATTACAAGTAATTAGTATTCAATTTATCCGTTAAAATGGAAGCGCGTGCGACTTTAATTTGGCGGGGTGACTTTTCGGGTGGCACTGATAAACTTCCTGAGGGGGGAAGAGTTCACAAGGGGTTCACTTATTTTTTATTGTCAACCAGGACGTCAAGCTCATTACGCGTAATTAGCCATCGTTTGACTTCTGCTCTGGAATGGTTATGTTTATTACTGGTTCTTTTTGGAGGCAGGATTGTGAAAGTTTGGGTGAGGATTACATTGGCACTTGGAGTGAAGGACTGTTTGTGTTTCTAGGATATTTGTTTGGTTGAAAATGATGACTAATGACGGTAATAAAGTTTTTTCTTCAATTGCATGAATTCATCTTATGAGTATTTTGATGCCTCTGCGATCTCTTGTACTAAGCCAGCGATTCTCAACGGGGGTACCGGGCCTACTTGATTTACATGGCAGGGGGTACCAGCGTAGAAGAAGGTTGAGAATGGCTGTACTAAGCTAAAGGAATCCTATCTAGTTAGCATAAGAGAACACAGAGTTAAATTCTTCACTGAGGAAAGGCTACTTTAAATTATTATTGAAACTATTTTTTCGAAGAGGGCAAGAAATGCCAGATTTTGTATGAGTTCTACAGAATAAAAATCACCCATGCTTTATTCTAGATTGCAACATATTTTTCCATATTTTTAGCTTTCATTCAATTTTAAATTATTTTTTTATCTAGAAGAGCATGCCCATCACAAAATTATTTTATTTTTGTTATGTTTGTTAAGTTTCATTGTTTTCAATGTGCAGAATAAGCCACTCAAAAAAAATAATAAAAGAGCAGGAATAGATTTAACTTGACAAATTTTAAATATTTTTGAACAAATTTGTAATCATCTACTTCTTTTCTATCCGTCGCTATTGCATTTTTGCTTATGCCAGATTTTGAATAGGCACTTGGTCAATTTTTTTTCTAATTTTGACCAGACAACCCTGAACCTAAAGCTGACCCCAAACCTAAAGCTGTCATTCCCCTCAAAATAGGTGCCAAAAATCAACTCAAATTTTTAGACCTTAAATGAAATTTGCAATAACAACTTCACACATTTTTTACTAAAGTTCACATAAAATTTTCACAATATACCGTATTTTTTGAAAGTACTCAATTTTCATAATTTTTAATATGGTATCAAACGATTCGAAATTTTGCATACATTGTAGCAGTACCATCAGTACAACCCTCTGCCGCACGAACGGCAGACAGAAAAGATGAATTCGCCTATATTTTAGCGTGCCATAATTATGGTTGGCTTATCTTCTCGCGCTACGCCTCGACCTAATTATGTCATGGGTTGAGCGCCACCCCTTATGGGAGACTTTCAAAATACTTTGCCTTGACCTGTTATGAGATCCGCACAAGAAGGAAGAATCTTCAGATGCTAAAGTTTGCGACAAGAGCACTTTTTTGACTCGAACGGGAGGTCGATGCACTCCAGTTCGGCAGTCAGAGATTGCAAATTCTTAAGAAATGCTGCGGCTAAACTCGCGCAATTATTGCAATTGTGATGCTGCCCGAGTTCTAGAGGACCGAAGCCTGTTCTAATTGCACCTTTACTGAGGGTCCTGAACTTCGACTCGGTCACTTTTACCCTGATCGTGGAGGAAGCAGGAGTGGTCGAAGGACCGTTTTGGAATCGTTTGAGTTAGGTAGTTTAAAGTCGTGTGAAGTGTTTCAGTGGCAGAGGTTAATCCTGCACCTTTACTTTTAGAGCTCGCGGCTAGTAGGAGTTAGGAGTAGGGTAGTGGCAGATTAAAGGGCGAAACCCTGACACTCCAGGTAACGTAGACAATCGAGGTTACCGTAGTGCGTTGGCTAATTTTTGGGGAATTGGTTGGGCGATCTTCTCGGCACAGGTGGCAACCGGCATCATCGTAGCAGAGCGACCACTCCAACCGACAACCCAGCGCTTCTGGACTCCATCAAGGGGTCAAAGTTCCGGGGAGAACCCCCAAGCAGCTCGTCCGTCAACACACGAGCTGGGCGGCGTCCATCAACACACGCCGCGGTCGAACCCTCGACAACCAACCGACCGGACCGGGACGGCCTCGTGGAGGCCTAGGTCCACCGCCAAGTTCCCGCGCGCACCCGCGCCGTCGTCGCAACCGACGCCATCATCGCGGCATCGTAGCTGCACACCTGTGCGCCCCCGCACACCGGAAGTGATGCTGAACGCACGCCGATAGTGCCAACCCGTCTGCTGTTAGCCGCCGGCGGAACCATCTCGCCGTAGCCGAAGCTGTAAGCGCGCCACCACCTGATCGCCGGATCGCCAACCAGCACACGTAAATCCATGGTCGTGTAAGTACTTTTTCCCCCGACATGCGCATGATCGATCGTTGGCCAGTTCTTTTTCCGCCAACCCCGTGGGCAACATAAGCCGCCTCCATGTTATGTTGCGTGATCGCAAAACACCCCCCAGTGAATGAATTATAGCGATCCCAAATGAATTTCGTCCCCCAAGCCAACGCACACTACTAGCCAGGCAGTGCACTGCCGTCAGGTAGAGAGACAGGAATTCTCTTGTGGTACCGAGGTATCGTGTAGGACTAGCATGCTAAAGATTCGTCTCGTAGGGCCCGAAGTATTTTTTTTGTATTGAATAAATTATGCGAACCTGAATATACGATTTTTATGAGTTTCTGGAGTAAATTTGTGGTTTTTTCTTATGTTTTCTGAGGCATCTTTTCACGACTTTCGCGGTAGTTTTATGTTGGGTTCCGCCATTCTGGCTTCTGAAGCGTTCTGGGGAAATTTGATTGAGGAGATTTTCTACCTGTGATGATAAGAACGGGGCAAGTACAATCTTTTGTTTTCTAGATCTGAGGTATTTTTTTTGAGTTTGCGATCTTTTTCTTCCGTTTGTAGCGCCTCAGCTAACCGCCGAGTTCTCGGATGAGTCGGATCGTTCTCAGTCGCAAATTTTGGCATCAAGGATACACCCGCCCTGTGGCAGGGTCTCATAGCTGGGCAAAGCAGCACATGATGAATGGTCTCCCTTTGGGAGTGGCGCTTAAGCCATTCGTTTAATTACGCCAATGCGATCCGACCGACCGCCTCCGGTTACAGCATTTTCAGTGTTTTTGAGTTTTTTTAAGGAAAATGAAAATTTTAACAAAATACCTTGAATTTTTAAATGCTCTAACTATCATATTTTGCAATACGGGTATCAAAAAAAAAAAATTAAGTGCTATTTCACTACAAGGATAAAAATCCTGTAAGCAAATTCGGTAACTGTACACAGCAAAAAATTCGATGGTAAAATCGCATGCAAAAGCATGCACATCACCTTCGTCACACTCTGCATGAACTATTTTTGTGAACACAAAAAAAAGTTCCAATCAACGGGATTCAAAACCAGCACCATCAGTCAAGGCTGGCGCCTTAGCCTGCTCGGCCATCAGACCGATGAAGAGTGGAACGAATTTATGAACTTGACATTTCGGTCAAGTAAGTTTCTTATACTAATGGGCTACATATTTCAGGGTGTAATATTACATAGAATTTCATGAAATAATGCAAAAAAAAAAAATTAAAAAAAATAAAAATTGAATTTACGAGCCACGGATTTAACATTTGAATGAAAAAAGTGTTTAAAATGCATTATACACCTGTCCAGTTGTTTAGCAATCATTAGTTTCCAAAATACCTAAGTATTGAAGAATTTTTTTTTGACAAAAATGCTGCTGTACAGGGTTGTTAAAATATCAAAATATCAGCTCTCAGCAACTACAATTATCCCGCCTGAATATTCATGCCTCAAATAGAACTGCTCTTCTCTCTTCATTGAAACTCTCAGCGCCGAACATAGCCGAACACGTTTTCGTGCTTGCCCACTCGCGATTGACATTTTCCTTTTCTCTCTCATTCCCGCTTCCACGATCATGCTACCGCAACAGCGTTTAACCACAAAAGCCGCCACAAAACCAATTTCGCAAACGCAGTTTGACGGGACGTCATGCGTGGTCGGATCCTAATCGCCATCTCGCGTTCTCTCATTGCAGTTTTTGGAGAGATTGAGAGACTCAGCTGTGAGAGCGCATAGTCGAGGAAAAGGGAAGGAGTGATAGAGAGAGAATGGCATCGCTGGGAATCACGAGACACAAGAAGAGATCTCACAAGCTATAGTGACGGCCACTATACTCTCGGATATTTTTGGTGCAGAGATAATCTATTGATAGCTTTTTTATCACTCATTTGCAACACTGCTGCTGTACATTGGAATTTCATAAAAATTCAAAATATTTTTAATCCAGCCCAAACATGCTAGATATGATTATCAATGCAGAAAAGTGCGTTTTAGATTGTTATATTGTTATATTTATTTTCATCAAAAGTCTTGAAGCTCTTTGAAATTTTTTTTTGCCCCTCGATTTTTTGGACCAATTTTGAAGGGGGGGGGGAGACATAAAAATATTCGCAACGGCCTAAAGTTTCCACAAAAATATCGTATTTTTTGAAAATATGATTTCTTTTAAAAAACTGTAAAACAGTTACATGCATTAAACATTTCAAGTCGTCTGATTCTTATATTGCAAAGTTTTTTTTTTAGTATTTTCGAAAATTAGGGTATTTTTGTGAAAATTAGAGTCTTTTACAAAAACATAGTTACAGTGAAAAATAATACAATTTTTCTCTTCGTTTGTGAAATTTTGAATATTTTCGGAAAATTATGGTATTTTGTGAGAACTTTAGTTATTTTATAAAAAAAATCTCTGCTAAAAGTGTAAAGGCATATCATATTTCACTTCGTCTTATACCCGAATAGCAAATAATATAAAATAGTATTTTTTCGAAATAAATCGATATTTTGTAAAAAAAAAAAAATAGCAAAGCAAAAGATCATATCAAATTTCGCTTCACTTGATACCCACAGTTCAAATTATTGAAATTTAAGTACTTTTGGAAAAATTGTGTATTTTACAAAAAAAGAAAACTCTACTCAAAGTGAAAAAAATACAAGATTTTGATTCGATTGATACCCCTATTGCAAATTAAGAAAATTTGAGTATTTTCAAAAAATACGGTCTTTTGTGATTGCTTTAAGTATTTGTGCTTTGAAACTTACTCAGTAATGAAAATACATGTTCTTAGTGAAAGCATTGGAAATGTTAACATGATATTTATAGATTAAATCAATTTTAAATATGTATTAAAACTGAGTAATCATCCTATAAGATGATCGCCGATAGAAATATCGAAATAACGCTAACGAAACGATAGATTATCGTTATAGTCCAGACGATAACGATTGAACTATTGTTATTGTTATCGAACCTCGATAATTTTATCGTTGTCTTTTTAATTTGGTTTGAAAATATTTAAGATTTTTTTCCAAAGCGTCGTAATTTTTCAAAAATTCATAGCTCCGTTACCAGGTTTTTAAACAGTATAAGGTCAGTGCAAATTTTATTTCTAGTTTTTGTCCCCCATTCATTTAAAATCTCCCCAAATTTTCATTGAAATAAAGTTTGGAATTTTCAATATTTGAAGTGAAGTTGTTTGCTTTCAATATTTTTTTTATGATTTTACATTTAATTTTAAAGGATTCTGAAATTCAAAATGAAAAACAATAATATCCAAAAACGAAATCTAATTTTCAGCAAAACACTTCATTACCACCTCACTGAAGTGGCCTCCCTCCTTCGCTAATCCACTCCTCGTTACCACATTACAGCGCAAAGTGCTTTCAGTGCGGCTTAAGTTGCACTTTTTCCGGGGGAAAATTTATTTTTCTTCAAATACCACTTTTACAGGTTTCTTTTTTTTTCTCTCTTAGCTTCACTCTCAAGAAAAATCCTTCCCTATGGCTCTCGCGTTAAGCACCCACCGCACCCGCACCGCAGGGGTGTAAATAAGATTACTTTCAAACAAGAGAATCCTCGGTTCATTGGGCGCGAGGAGTGTGATAAATAGCGTCATTTGTGCAAACCTCGAGGCTCATCGTCGTCGTCGTCCTTTTTCTGTGCAGCAGCGAGGATAATTCCACCACCAGATGGCCCTGCACCACAAAACGAAGCGAAAAACTCCAGAAAATTGTGGATGGGTGGGGTTTTTTTTTAAAGAAGAAAAAATCAAGAGGACGACCTGCCAGCGAAACGCACAGCATTATAGGCGCTAATTTGACAGAAAGTGAGAAGCTGTTGCATAGTGGCAGGCGCTTTTTCCTTACAACTTTGTCTCCTGCACTTCGTTGCTTGGTGGCGGAACATGACGAAAATGAGGGGAAGATTGATGAAATGCTGTTTGTCTGTTTTTCTCTTCTTTTCACTTTTGAGGAAGATTTTCCGACGAAACGTCCAGCGCAGCAAACCCAGGCAGGGATTGAAGGATTTGCGGATCCGGATGATGGTGCCATCGACCGCCGGAAGGGATTGTTTGGAATTTAATGGATTTACTGGGTTGGTGGGGGGGGGGGGGAAGTGAGTGGTGGCGTGGTGAAAGGACCGGATGGAAATTACTTTGTCTCTTAATTAGGCTTGCTGGAGGAAGTTTCGTAATTGTGGAGATGAATATTTCTTTAAATTTGCTTTAGAAGCTTACAGTTTTATAGCAGATTACGGTTTATGTTTCTTGATGTACACTGAATTTTACTTATTCGAAAACAATTGATTAAGTTCAGCTTCAAATTTCAAATTTATTAAAAAAAAACTCAGTAAAGTGTGAATGTATCTATTTGCATTCCGTGCACACACTCCACCAATCCGCATGTTCCAAATTTATCGCCAGAGCCTCTTTAATCCAAATTGGCCTACCCTCAAAAAATATTCAACAATATGTCCCCCTTTCCCCCGCATAACTTTTCACTATCAGCAATGCTTCTTCAGAAAATCAGGAAAATCTCCGCAGCCACCAGTGTCACCACTGCCGCCGCAATTGGTATTCCTGCTGGATAACGCAACATAAACTGATTGTTGCCCTCCAGCAACACTGGTTGGCTGACTGGTTGTGGTTCGATGACAAAATGGTATGAAGCCATCGCTTCTTGAAGCCACCACACCACACCCAAGGTTTTCCAAAGAGATGTATAATGTCAGCTTTGTCGTGTGGGTTCAGTGAGCATAGTGGGAATTTAGTTTTGGAAAATTAACTTTAAACTTCATAGATCATTAAATGTCTGAAACTTACAAAAATTCAATTTTAATTCAAAATGCATTTAAAAGGGCTCAAAATGCAACAAAATTAAGAACAAGCTCGATTCGCCATGGAGCTTGTAGAGGACAACTGGGACTACACAAATACTACTACGAAAATAAAAAAGGTGCAAAAAAAGTTTGTACACCTTTCGAAAAATTAACATAAATAATGTTATTTGTTGACAAATCACCATAAATCCAGTCTCCCAACTCCAAATAGGCATCCTTGACTGATTACTAAAATAATTTGGATTGAATATAAAGTTTACTAACTACTTAGTATAAAAGTTTATATAACTCTGGAAATTCTATATAAAACTTATCTAAACTTAATTTTGCAAACTTTTAATTCAAATAAATGTCTTTGGCAATACCAAAGAATTGCTAAATAAACATTTTGGAGTGGGTATAACACCGTTTTGGGGGTATTTGTATCGATAGAATAGATTTTTACCAACCCGGAATTACGTTGTCGGAAAATCCGCCGGCTTCTGAACCGGTCCACAATTCACAAGACAACCTATGTGGCATCAGAAAGGGCATAAAATTTCCGATCTTTTGATAACCATACATCCAGGTTTTCTATAAAACCCTCGTTTTTAAATACCTAAGCAAAAACGTTGTTATGGTTTCGTTTGAGCAACCTGCCAAAAACGTATGGAATTTCGTAATTTTTGTTCTCGTGGATCAAACTTACTTTTTGCCCAAGTATTTAAAAACGTAGGTTTTTAAGAAAACCTAGATGTTGCCGGATGCCGGTGGATTTTCCTACGACGTAATTCCGGGTTGGTACGAAATTCCAACGAAAAATCTATTCTATCGATACAAATACCCCCAAAACGGTGTTATACCCACTCCAAAATGTTTATTTAGCAATTCTTTGGTAATATATTGACATTTAGTTGAATTAAAAGTTTGCAAAATTAAGTTTGGATAAGTTTTATATAGAATTTCCAGAGTCATATAAACTTTTATACTAAGTAGTTAGTAAACTTTATATTCAATCCAAATTATTTTAGTAATCAGTCAAGGATGCCTATTTGGAGTTGGGAGACTGGATTTATGGTGATTTGTCAACATATAACATTATTTATGTAAATTTTTCTAAAGGTGTACAAACTTTTGCACCTTTTTTATTTTCGTAATAGTATTTGTTATATAACTTTTTATAGAAATCATCTTTTCATGAGCTTTTTGTAGCAAAATGTTTGGCATGAGTTTCTGAACAAAACGTACTACTAGGTTCCTGTCAAACTTTAATTTTTTTACATGTTTCATCACAAAATGTGCATAGTGCCCAAGGAGTGTAAATACTTTTTTTACATAATGTAAGACAGTATAGCATATACAGTATGGCCCATAAAAATGCGACATTGTTATTTGGTGAAAATCGAGACTGTTTTCACTATTTACGATGTATTTAGCATGTGTACATGTTCAATAGGATCCAAACTAACGAATACTGCATTGAAAACCATTGATTTAGCTTTAAAAAATTTCGCAGCACATTTAAATTTAAATTTCTCCAATTTGCTCCCAGCATAGGCCATATAAAAGAAAAATGACTTTTCTATGTTGGTCGATCTGAAGAGCCACTTGTGAATTTTTGTATGGACTAAAAAGTTAACAGCCTTCAAGGTTACTGTTTTTGAGACGTGTGACAATTAATTTCATCGAATTTTACGAATTCAGTTTTACTAAAAAAGTGAACTTTTTAAAAATATCCCAATTCTGAAAATGCTTCAGAGTAGTGCGGTGCCTGTGGGGACGTGCAGTTCTGTTTTTTCGTGTTATTTTCCGTCTCTTTTGTGTCGCTGTTCGAGTGCATGGGGTGATTGGTCATTATAATTAAATAATGGCATCAGTAGTGCGGTGCTTTTCGGGACGCGCAGTTCTGTTTTTTACCTTCTTCTTATTTCATTGTTTTTTTTACTCGCGTTCGTTGGTCGATGAGTTTTTTTTGTGTTGTTCTCTTTTTATAGTTTCTATAAAAACGTACCTATTTTTTTGAGAATAGCAAGCCGTTTTGCTGGATTAAGTTCTTTCCATATCATCGATGATCGGAAGGCACGCCGTCGAATATGTTTTAAGGCTTATGATATAAAATCATTTTATTAAATGAAGCCCTTCCTACATCATCGTTGATCGGAAGGCACGCCGACGGAGAATTTCTGGACGATCGCGGTCGAATTAATACTATAGAGCAATTCTCTACGAAATCGGTCTTTTTTCTTCAATTTTAATTTTTGTATTTTTTAATCCGACTGAAACTTTTTTGGTGGCTTCGGTATGCCCAAAGAAGCCATTTTGCATCATTAGTTTGTCCATATAATTTTCCATACAAATTTGGCAGCTGTCCATACAAAAATGATATGTGAAAATTCAAAAATCTGTATCTTTTGAAGGAATTTTTTGATCGATTTGGTGTCTTCGGCAAAGTTGTAGGTATGGATATGGACTACACTGGAAAAAATAATACACGGTAAAAAAATTGGTGTTTTTATTTAACTTTTTATCACTAAAACTTGATTTGCAAAAAAACACTATTTTTAATTTTTTTATTTTTTGATATGTTTTAGAGGACATAAAATGCCAACTTTTCAGAAATTTTCAGGTTGTGCAAAATCTTTGAACGAGTTATGAATTTTAGATCAATACTGATTTTTCAAAAATCGAAAATTGGTCGCAAAATTTTTCAACTTCATTTTTCGATGTAAAATCAAATTTGCAATCGAAAAGTACTTTAGTAAAATTTTGATAAAGTGCACCGTTTTCAAGATAAATCCATATTTAGGTGACTTTTTGAAATTAGTCGCAGTTTTCATTTTTAAATTAGTGCACATGTTTGCACACTTTTGGAAAAAATATTTTTGAAAAGCTGAGAAAATTCTCTATATTTTGCTTCTTCGGACTTTGTTGATACGACCTTTAGTTGCTGAGATATTGCAATGCAAAGGTTTAAAAACAGGAAAATTGATGTTTTCTTAATCTCACCCAAACAACCCACCATTTTCTAATGTCGATATCTCAGCAACTAATGGTCCGATTTTCAATGTTAATATATGAAACATTTGTGAAATTTTCCGATCTTTTCGAAAAAAATATTTTCAAAAATTTCAAATCAAGACTAACATTTCAAAAGGGCCAAACATTCAATATTACGCCCTTGTAAAATGTTAGTCTTGAATTGAAAATTTTGAAAATATTGTTTTCGAAAAGATCGGAAAATTTTACAAATGTTTCATATATTAACATTTAAAATCGGACCATTAGTTGCTGAGATATCGACATTGAAAAATGGTGGGCTGTTTGGGTGAGACTTAAAAAACATCAATTTTCCTGTTTTTAAACCTTTGCATTGCAATATCTCAGCAACTAAAGATCGTATCAACAAAGTCCGAAGAAGCAAAATATAGAGAATTTTCTCAGCTTTTCAAAATATTTTTTCAAAAGTGTGCAAACATGCACTAATTTAAAAATGAAAACTGCGACTAATTTCAAAAGTCACCTAAATATGGATTTATCTTGAAAACGGTGCACTTTATCAAAATTTTACTAAAGTACTTTTCGATTGCAAATTTGATTTTACATCGAAAATGAAGTTGAAAATTTTGCGACCAATTTTCGATTTTTGAAAAATCAGTATTGATTAAAAATTCATAACTCGTTTAAAGATTTTTGCACAACCTGAAAATTTCTGAAAAGTTGGCATTTTATGTCTCTAAAACATATCAAAAATAAAAAAATTAAAAATAGTGTTTTTGCAAATCAAGTTTTAGTGATAAAAGTTAAATAAAAAATCACCAAATTTTTACCGTGTATCATTTTTCCAGTGTAGTCCATATCCATACCTACAACTTTGCCGAAGACACCAAATCGATCAAAAATTCCTTCAAAAGATACAGATTTTTGAATTTTCACATATCATTTTTGTATGGACAGCTGCCAAATTTGTATGGAAAATTATATGGACAAACTAATGATGCAAAATGGCTTCTTTGGGCATACCGAAGCCACCAAAAAAGTTTCAGTCGGATTAAAAAATACAAAAAAAATCGAATGACCGAAATCCTAGAGAACTGCTCTATATTTAAATCCCTAGGTAACTTCCGCAGCCGGCTGTCTAAGATTTTTAAAATTTCAACCGATAAACAAATTGCTTATGGTTGCATCACCTACCACAGTGAATCCTGACCTCATACCCATCTTACTAACCCCTCAAAACTCATGTGATACTTTGTCGGAGACGCAGCTGATTTAGCGGTCCCATCACTCAAGTATCGGACTAACATTCCCATCCACTTCCCCGTGTCTTACCACTGGTCGTGGCCGGCGTCGGTATTGATCAGCACGATAGGGACCTTTGAATGTTGCGAAGGGGTGATGATTGGTTCCTACTTTTCATCTGTGGTCCACGGAGCAATGTTTGGGAGTCCTGGTCAATAACGAAGTAGCAGCTACGGGTAGACACCAATGCTATGCTATGCTATATCCCAATTCTGAAAATGCTTCAATTTTTAGGAGTTTTTGGAGCCTGCAATCATTCAAGGGGAATAAATAATTCAACAAATGATGGTAATTGACTCTAACTGATGCCCTGATATGACTTTTAACAGTATAGAGCCGTTGGGCACTCTTTAGAGCCATCGTCATAGGATTTAAGTTATTAATTTATTTAGACCAAATCACTCAAGATGATAACCCAAATGGCATTTTCCTCTAAAATGACTAATTCTATCAAAATTTATGAACTTTTTCAATTGGGCGTATTTAAAAGGGACTTCTAACTATGCTTTTGACACAGGGTTGGATATTTTGAACTGTTTCGTTTTGAAGATATAAGGTATGAAATTTAGGTAAATTTTGTACCAAAAATACATGCATTATTGTAGCCCACCAATACCCAATTTTGAAGAACTGCAAAAAACTGTCTTGAAAATATCTTCAAAACATACTAAACTAACACCATGATACATAAAAAATCAGTTTGTTAAATACATTTCAGAATAAAACCCCTTTTCTGCGAAAAAATGCATATGTCGCATTTTTTTATGGGCCATACTGTAAAATAGATACTTTTTTATGTTAATTTTTCGGTTGTAAATGTTTGCTCGGGAGACCCCTTAGATCCCATTATATGGTGATAATTTTATCAAAGTTTTTGTTCCTGAGCCAATTTCATAATAGAAACATGCATTCAAATGTTTATTTACATTCATTTCTACTTTTTACAAATTGAAAGTTTAAAATAATTGTAATTATCTACCCACAACAAATATTTTCGAGTGTTACATCTATGATGATGTGACCCTTTTGCATGTCATTAAACATTTAAATTTATATGAAATTTGATGTAAATTTGCAACAAGTTAAACAAAACACGTGATTTTACGTGTGATTCAACCGTTTACGTCGAATCTCAATTTTTTTTCTGTGTAGTTTACTTGGAAACGAAACTGTTTTTCAATAAAAGTGAATGAGAGATTTTGAAAAATTCATTTTTTTTCTCTAAAGAAAACAGAAATATACTGTTATTGCAATATGGGCATCAAACGATCAGGATTTTGCAAACATTTTGAATGTAATAACATTTTTTTTTAAATACTCAACATTTTCACAAAACTGCGTATTTTCGAGAAAATACTCAAAATTTCCGTTTTTGCAAAGTGGGTATCAAAAGATCGGGATTTTTCAAACATTTCGAATGTAATAACACCATTTTTAGAAAATACTCAAAATTTTCACAAAACGTATTATTTAATGTTTGGCCCTTTTGTAGTGTTAGTCTTGATTTAAATAACATTGTTTTCGAAAAGATTCGAAAATTTCACAAATGTTTCATATTTTAACATTGAAAATCGGACCATTAGTTGCTGAGATATTGGCATTAGAAAATTGTGGTTTGTTTGGGTGAGACATCAATTTTCGTGTTTTTAAACACTTGCATGGCAATATCTCAGCAACTAAGGGTCGTTTCAACAAAGTTCAAAAAAGCAAAATATTTTGTTTTTCAGAAGTGGGCAAACATGTGCATTTATTTGAAAATTTAAAAACTGCAACCATTTTCCAAAAAGTTACCTGAAAACGGTGCACTTCATCAAAATTTCACTTAAGTACTTTTTGATTTCAAATTTGATTTTACATTGAAAAATGAAGTTGAAAATTTGTTGGGACCAATATTTGTTTTTTTTTAATCAGTATTGATTAAAAAATTCATAACTCGGTCAAAGATTGTTTGCACGACCTGGAAATTTCTGAATAATTGGCATTTGATATCCCCTAAAACATATAAAAATAGTGTTTTTTTGCAAATCAAATTTTAGTGACAAAAAGTTAAATAAAAAATCACCAAATTTTTTCTTGTTTTCGAATCATTTTTTTAATATAGAGCAATTCCAGCTCAAATCAGGTATTTTTCTGGTACTTTTGTACCCGACCCTATCCGATTTCAATGAAACTTTGTAGACATGTTATCCTAGACCTATATAAGCCATTTTTGTGTATATGGAGCCAGTAGTACTCGAAAATAACATTTGAGAAGGGCGTAAGGTATTTAAATATTTTTGTATTTTGTAATTTAAAAATTACTGTGTCTCGAAGCCATTGCGTCGTATCAAAAAGTGGTCAAAGACAAACTTGTAGGAAATTGGACGGGCTTTCTGAAAAAAAAATACACTGAAACAAAAATACACGCCACTTCTATGAGATTTTTTTATTTTTAAGTCTAAAACTTAAATTTAAAGGTGATGTCACGATTTTTTTTCGTTAAAAATTTTTGAGAAATTAGCCTAAAATGTTACCAAAAGACTGACGAAAAATGTAGGATGGTATGTCTCTCCTAAAAAAATACAAAAATCATTTACTAAAACTGTTTTTTTGAAAAGTGCTCTAAACGTCAAAATTTTCAAAAACCGGTAGTGGCAATCGATTCTCCAGGTATAGACTGAAAAGCCAAGTCTGTCATATAGAAATTGCGAAAAACCACCAAAAAACCTGTTTTTTTCAACATTTTTATTTTTAAAACCGCTGTCAATATGAAGACTTTTATGTAAAATTGTCTGGAGAATCGATTGCCACTACCGGTTTTTGAAAATTTTGACGTTTAGAGCACTTTTCAAAAAAACAGTTTCAGTAAATGATTTTTGTATTTTTTTAGGAGAGACATACCATCCTGCATTTTCGTCAGTCTTTGAAACATTTTAGGCTAATTTCTCAAAATTTTGAACGAAAAAAAATCGTGACATCACCTTTAAATTTAAGTTTTAGACTTAAAAATCAAAAAATCTCATAGATGTGGCGTGTATTTTTGTTTCAGTGTATTTTTTCAGAAAGCTCGTCCAATTTCCTACAAGTTTGTCTTTGACCACTTTTTGATACGACGCAACGGCTTCGAGATACAGTAATTTTTAAATTACAAAATACAAAAATATTTAAATACCTTACGCCCTTCTCAAATGTTATTTTCGAGTACTACTGGCTCCATATACACAAAAATGGCTTATATAGGTCTAGGATAACATGTCTACAAAGTTTCATTGAAATCGGAGAGGGTCGGGTACAAAAGTAGGGGAGAGTGGGGAGACTTGATCCCCTTTTTTTGTATCGCACATAACTCTGTCAATTTCTCACAAAACTATAAACTTTTTGCATGAGTTGAAAGCTTAAACATTCATCTATGTTTGGCTAATGAGGGTATTTCATCAGATTAACTCTTCGAATCATGCCAAGCGTTTTAAAAAAATATTTTGAACGGGCATTTTAAAAATGTTAGGGGTAACATGATCCCCTTTTCAACATTCTGAAGAAATCTTAAGCAAAATGTTTCTTATTCATCCAAACTTTTAATTCTCTATAAGTTACAGCAATTTCACATAAAACCTGTACGTTTGTGTTCAAAATATAACAAGTTTAGTATGCAAAATATTTAAAAACTTAAAATATTATTTTTTCGACCAAAATTAAGCATGTTAACAAAAGCTGGAAATTTTTGCTTACAAAATTTTTGAAAAAAGGTACAAACTGCACTAAGTTATGTACAACTATACTAAAGGAAACCATGTATGAAAACCCAGCCCAATTATTTAATCTTGAGGCAGATTCCAGTGACTGTAAAAATGCAGGGATCAAGTCTCCCTAAACTCACTTTTTTAAACAATTGATTGTAAAAATAGTATGACGATAAATTTAACATCAATTGCGTAAGGGTTTTGGAGTTGATAAGTTTATCAAACAATTCATGTATGAAAAATATTTTTTTGAATAATTTTTGAGTGTTTACTATACATATCAAAACAAAGAAAAAAAGATCTCTTGGAAGTTTTTTGCAGCTCGTTTCAGAAAAATGTGTGTAACTCAATCTAAACATTTTTTAATTTTTTTCTGTGTTTTCTACAATGAGTTATAGTTAATTTCGCACAACTTTCTAGAACAAAGCTAATTGTTTTACCCACATGCTGACGAGATACGGGCTTGGGATCAAGTGTCCCCGGGGATCAAGTCTCCCCACTCTCCCCTACCAGAAAAATACCTGATTTGAGCTGGAATTGCTCTATAGTTTCCAAATCCATACCTACAACTTTGCCGAAGACACCAAATCGATCAAAAAATTCCTTCAAAAGATGCAGATTTTTGAATTTGCATACATCATTTTTGTATGGACAGCTGACAAATTTGTAAGGAAAATCATATGGACAAACTAATGATGCAAAATGGCTTCCTTTGGTATACCGAAGGCACCAAAAAAGTTTCAGTCGGATTGAAAAATATAAAAAAAACGAATGACCGAAATCTGAGAGAACTGCTCAACTGCAAAAAAAATGTTCGCTAAAATTTTAGTTTTCGTCAAATCTAACATTTTTATTTCATTCAAATTTGAGACTATGGCTTGTTAATTCAATTTTTACATTTCTTGGCATTTTTTTGAATAGATCTTATAAACAAATGTAAACATTGAGTGTATCGCTTTCACACCTTTTGTCACAGTCGGAGTAAGTGGGATTTTTTTTTTGCTGGAAAGGCACCACAAAGTTAAACACAATCCTGCCTAATCATAATATTAATATCATGGAAACATAAACTACACGAGCATTTCAATCTGCTCAGACATCTCACCAAAATGTTATCTCATTTCACCCACTGTGCAGATCCTTCGAGATCTGCTTCCCGATTTAGCTTTCCGCTCGCGGCTTTGAGTGTCGTCATTTTTTCCATTTTTTTTTGCTTCATTTTTCCCTGCGTGTCGCCAGCCACTCTGAGAGTGGCAGTACTTTTCTGGGTACTGGGTTCTTCGTCTCCGTGGTATAAATTATGGAAATGAACATGTTTATTACAACACACACACACAAAACCCAACCAAAAGAAGAACCAATGTCAGCAGGATAAGCAGAAGAGCAAGAAGATGACATCATTCATTTTCCCGCGGTCTGCGGTTCATTGTCGCGATTTTCCACCGCGCGCGCCCTTAAATGTATTAATTTAGGCAATGTGTTTGTATCGGTGCGTTTGTGTGCTCTTATTACAATGATTGAAGAGTTTTATGCGACAGAGGCAGCGATGTTTTTTTCGCTCTCTCTCGTTTTGCGACACATATAAAAATACGAATATTGGGACAATTTTCGCAATGTACGCACTTACACACCACCAACAAACACAAGCAAAAACGATAAAATTAAACAGAACGACTAAATTCGGCAGGGAAGCGAAAGCCGAAACCGCATCCTTTTACTAACCCCCCTCTCTCTCAAGCTTTACCCCCATTTTAGGCTTTTCCAGCCGTTTTGGCGTGCCAATTCGTCGTTTTCATTCGGGGATCAAGACGAAGGGGGTTTCTTGGGCGGAGGGGAAGGTCATAATTCCTGAGGATTCTGTCGCAGAACGCCATAATGTCGTTGATTGCCGCGCGGAATAATTTAATCCACTGCTTTATGGATTTTCTAATATTTAGTGCTAATCATCAAAAATTTGTATAATTCTATTAGCTATTGCGCGGTGGAGAGGAAAAAAACGCATGCAAGGAATTGGGATGCTCTAGATTGCCTTGATTTTTCGTTCTTTGATTTCTTGAGTAAATTTTCAAAACAAGCTATGAGTCATGAGTTTCCTATGCCGATAGGACCTATTGAAATATTAATCTAGATTTGATAACACCCGCTCTCGACGGTCCCTACAATATCGACAACGAGAGAGTCCACGGTATCTTATTTTTCCCTGCACTTTAGCTTTAAATGGATATGACTTGAAAAAGGTTCATTTAACTTTCTTTTACATTGGATTTATTTTTGATATTGGGGTAATTTTTCCAAAAATTATTTTTTGTTGGAAATGGACTGAAAACATTTGAATATGCATTTAAATGCATTTTTCATCAGTTTTAAGTATAAATGAACAACTTTTAAAATACTGAGTTTTTGTTTGCAAATATTTTCATAATGTGTGACATCTCTTCTGAAATTAAAAACAAATCAGCAAAAAATCAAAAGGGTTTAATTTTTTTCCAGTATGTATTCTACGACTAAAAAAATTTGAAACAAAACTGTAAACAATTCGAAGTTCTTGGCTGGTTGAGTCACTGATTAGAGTTCATTTCCCGAGCAGACGGAAATAACGTCGGAATAACGTTTTTTTTTAATAATTGAAAATACTAGGCCTATAACATTATTTGCTATTTATAACCAGATATGTTATGCGTCATTATGATTTTTTTATTGGATTGTTTTTGTAATAACAGACCAATAACATTTGGCATGAGTTTTGTTATTACAAGGGATGGAATAATCGCAAAAAAATCAATTTCGCTTGCAAACTTTCTTCACCCGCGAAAAAGAGAGGAAGCAAATTACGCAAAAGAAAATCGCTCCAGAAATTCTCCAAGAAAATCAATCTGCTGATGACTTTATGTGAATTTCCTTGTCAGCACCACTTAAAAGTGTTTATTTCACATGGGCAACTCTCTACAAAATCGGCCGATTTCGACCATTTTTATTTTTTGTATTTTTTAATTAACTTAAAATTTGTGGTGGCCTTCCCTATGACCAAATAAGCTATTTTGCGTCATTGGTTCACCCATACAAGTCTCCATACAATTTTGGCTGCTGTCCATACAAAAATGGTATGTAAATATTCAAACAGCTGTAACTTTTGAGTGAATTTTCTTATCAATTTGGTGTCTTCGGCAAAGTTGTAGGTATTACTGAGGACTTTTGAGAAAAAATAGGTACACGAAAAAAAATAGCAAATTTTTTTATCAACTTTTTTTCACTAAAATTTAATTTCCCAAAATACGTATTTTTTGATTTTCGAGATTTTTTGATATGTTTTAGAGGACAAAAATCCGCAACTTTTGAGCCATGGTCAAAAAATCTGCCGCTATTATGATTTTTTGAAAAAATAGTGATTTTTGGAAAAAAAAAAATCCAAGTTTTATGCAAAAACAAGTTTGACATTACTTTTTAATGCAAAATTGAATTTGCAATCGAAAAGTACTTTACAGATTTTTTGATAAAGGGCTCCGTTTTTTAGATATAGCCACCGAATTTTTGATTTTTGCGAAATATTTGCAATTTTTCAATTTTTAAAAATATTGACCATGAGTGACCATTCCTAAAAATATTTTTTTTTAAAGTTCAGAAAATTTGCTATACAATTGTCTAAGAGACATTGAAGATTGGACCTCGGGTTGCTGAGACAGAGCCGCTTTAAGAAAAAGAAACACGAAAATTGGGGTTTTTCTAAGTCTCACCAAAATAACCCACATCAACTATGTTTCGCTAATGCTAATTTTCTAATGACGATATCTCAGCAACTAATGGTCCGATTTTCAATGTTAATGCATGAAACATTCGTGAAATTTTCGGATCTTTTCGAAAAAAAATATTTTGAAAATTTTTAAATCAAGACTAATATTTATAAATGGCCAAACATTGAAAATTACGCCCATTTAAAATGCTAGTCTTGATTTAAAAATCTTCAAAATATTTTTTTCGAAAAGGTCGGAAAATTTCACGAATATTTCATGTATTAACATTGAAAATTGGACCATTGGTTGAAATATGGTCACTAGAAAATGGTGGGTTGTTTTAATGAGACTTCGAAAACTTCAATTTTCGTGCTTTTTTTTTCTTAAAGCGGCTCTATCTCAGCAACCCAAGGTCCAATCTTCAATGTCTCTTATACAATTTTATAGCGAATTTTAAGAACTTTTCAAAAAAATATTTTTAGAAATGGTCACTCATGGTCACTATTTTTAAAAATTGAAAAACTGCAAATATTTCGCTAAAATCAAATATTCGGTGGCTATATCTTGAAAATAGAGCCCTTTATCAAAAAATCTGTAAAGTTCTTTTCGATTGCAAATTCAATTTTGCATTAAAAAATAATGTCAAACTTGTTTTTGCATGAAACTTTGATTTTTTCAAAAATCACTGTTTGTTTCTCTATGGCTCAAAAGTTGCGAATTTTTGTCCCCTAAAACATATCAAAAAATCTCGAAAATCAAAAAATACGTATTTTGGGAAATTGAGTTCTAGTGAAAAAAAAGTTGATAAAAAAATCTGCAATTTTTTTTCCGTGTACCTATTTTTTCTCAAAAGTCCTCAACAATACCTACAACTTTGCTGAAGACACCAAATTGATCAGAAAATTCACTCAAAAGTTACAGCTGTTTGAATATTTACATACCATTTTTGTATGGACAGCAGCCAAAATTGTATGGAGACTTGTATGGGTGAACCAATGACACAAAATAGCTTATTTGGTCATAGGGAAGGCCCCCACATTTCCGGTTTTGGTAGAGAATTGTTTACACACATTTCCCATCTACAAAATGTAACAGGTCATTTTTCGACGTGTAACGTTACACTTGCAAGTGTAGTAGTGAAAAAGATGTTCCGCCGAATAATCAAGATGATGATTTTTTTTAGATTTCTTTTACCGATCTTTCGTACGCGAGAGAGGAGAGCATGCTCCCTTCGGATTTTTTCTCTTGATGAACATCCAATGATTGTCTTTTGATGATGATAATTCTATCGCTGGTTATTACCGTTTGCCCGGGTTGTTAAAATTTGAAAAAAAAAATGCTTTGAAATGTTTCTTCTACTTTTTAAATGTATTGGAAACTGTTAATACCGCATTTTTTCAGTTTGTAATAAATAAAATACTTTAAGTAAATCTTTTTAATTCCAGGTTTAATTTCTCTTACTGTTTTTCTAAACTGGTAAATTTTCCAAAAAATATCATTGTACACCCAAAGGAAAAATATATCTTAAAATCTCCAACAGTGGATTTGCTGCAGAAAATGTCACATTTTGTAACATTCTTTGCAGCAAGCCCGTAGATCATTTTTGCCCGCATGTAAACATCTCAGCGATCTGCAGTTCTCACCAACACATATAATGCTGGCCCGTCCCCGAGCAACACTCCAAAGAGAAGAATATGATGGTGCTCTTTCACTCGCATTTTATCAAGCGTCCATGGCGCGGTGGAAGCATGTCGGATCAATATCTAAGAAGTTGGTGTTTCAATTTTTGTTCTGTTAAGGTTTTTTTTGGTGAAATACAACCAAAAAGCCGTCGGTAATGTCGATAATTGTCGGTAACGGGCAAAAATGTCATACCCCTATATCGCAAAATATGCATGAGGACAGATTTCATGCAGATTCTGATATACTTTCATGCCGCCATGCATCACAATCATGCGACCGCCGTTTGGGTGTAGTAATAGCAAAAATAACGATGAAAATTTTGTTTTTAATAAAATGACCCTGCTACAAAACAATCCCGCCTTCATACGATTTTGTATACAAAAATAGTATAGAATATATCATATCAGCAATTGTTGTAATGAGTGAGGAAGGCTCCAACCATATAGGTGGATTAAGTTAGTTTTATAATATTTTGATGAATAAAAGAATAAATAATGGGTTCATAGTTTGACTTTTGTTATGTTGCATTACTTTTTTGCAACCAAAAAAATGTTAAAACCAGCAAAAATATGGAAAAAGTAAAAAAAAAGAAAAACAAAAGATTGACCAGCAGAAGGTTGGATATTTTTATAATTTTAAAAAAGAAACAAATGATGTTTTTTGAATGCGAATACTTCAAGTATAAAAATTAATCAATCATCTGAAAAGAATACAACTATTCTAAGAAAGTACAACTATTCTAAGAATTTGTTTTACATTAATCATCATGAACTGATAATATAGTGAGCAATACAAAACTTGAAAAAATGAAATAAATGAGAAAAACTGAAAAAAGCGTCAACTTTGAGAACATGTTTTTAAACACATTCCAGTTTAGATTACACTAGTTCTGGGAGGTGAGATTGAATCATACAAATTTGAATGACTCAATCTCTTTCAGATCCACTGTCTAAGCTGCCGACGGTACCCGTGATTAATTGCTGTAAACTCCAAACTAGAGCGTCTGGTACGGTATGTCCGCGCAACCTTCCTCCCTTGAGGAATCTGTAAAAAAAAGTGAACCGTTCGCAGAACGCTCTCTGCGTCAAATACAACGCAGTAGGACAGCGATCAGCGATCACATTTTTGTGATACATTTTCGGATGTTCTCGGATGTATTGTTCTTAATAATATCGACAAGAAGGGTGCCTTGGGGCGTTGTCTTACTCTAAGACTATTTTCAGTAAACTTTTTTTGCTTTCCAGTCAATGAATCCAGATTTGTTGTTTTGTAAAATAAGAATGTAATGATTAAACAAAACAAGAGCAGCTGAAGTGTTTCGATAAAAAATACGTATTTTCGCTAGTTATCGTTACCATGTTTAATTCTGATCACCCCTCTATCAACCACTGGATAAACTGTTTTGTAAGCACTTTCCTCTTGCCCCTCCGCTCCATCATTCCTTCTTTTTTCTCCACCTCCCAGTCACAGTTGCTGATGTGGTTGAATCATAATTCGTCGTCACGAAAATCGCGTTTCACATTTCATGGTTCATACGTTCACATTTTTCCTCTTCTTCTATTCCTCCCCGCCACCCAAAAGTACTAATTTCCACTTAACGCTATTGTGGGCTTCGACAGTTTCACGTATAAAAAAATCTCATTACACTCACACACACTCTTAATGCTACTTATTTTTGCTTTATAAATCTTGGTGGGGCCTAAATCGAAATCGGGAAATTTTTCCACCACGCCTCGTGAAAAATCGCCAATTTACGGCGCTTTTCATCAAACTTACACGCACACAACCACACGAATTCTCGCAACAATATCACCCAATTCGATTATTATTTACAGCTTCTTATCTTTTTTTTTATTCCTCTCAATGTGTTTGGGTCGTGAGTACTCCCACAAATTTGCGCTCATCTTCGTTGTCTCACTTTACTTATTACCTACTCTTACGCACACACACACACACTCACGCACTATTGCTTGTGTCATTGTTTTCGCTTCCTCATAACAATTGCGCTACTAAAATCCTTAACGTTTCCTTATGTTGTTTTATTTGCCTTTTAGATTCGATTGCGATTTCCGGGCGGGGGGAGCAAGTACCCCGCCCTTCGTTGCCTTACGTGCTAAGTTTTATTGCTTTTCGATACTTCGACATTTTTGTTCATGTGTTTTCATTTTCGACGCCCCCGGGCAGACGCCCTATCGAGAGAGCGAGAGGGAGAGATAATGATCATCAGTTGTGATCGGTTGATAACGTAGTTTCGAAAGTTTGTTTTTGGTTTATACGTGGCAACGCATAATTGTATGGTTTGATTTTTAATCTTAAGTTTGGCCTATCTTTTTTTATCTTCTTCGTGTAATCAGAGTTCAATCAAATACCAAACATTTTTTACAGTTTTTTTCTGTTTGTTATCAGAAAGTTTTGAAGTAATAAATTTTATCAATATTTATAGTTTTTTTTATCAAATCTAGCCTAGCTAGATTTATTGGCTTGTTGGTTATGGCATCCACCTTAAAAACTAAATTTCAAGCCTAATTTTGAAAATAAAAAAGGAAAATAGTTTCACAAAATGCTTTTTACATCATTACAATTATGCCTCTGTCCCAAATTTGAAAAATATATATATTTTTTTACAATTTCTTTTTGCATCCTGATGTTGACGAATTCAAGCGTGGTGGACAACAATTGACTGTGTATGATAAAAAATTTACTTGCGAAAGCTAAATAAAAAAACATTAACATTTTTTTATTTACATTATTTTTTTATCAAAAAATAAAGAACATATGCACCAGAAAATGATTGTTCTCACGTATGCCCTGCAAAAGAGAAACTTTTGGCAAAAAATAGGTGTTCTGAGTGCCACCTATCTTGCCTTAATGTTAGATAATAAAAATTATGTCAAACTGTCATATTTATTTTTGTTTAACATTAGAATGAGTTAACTTTTATTGGAATTTACTTCTCATGTTTTTTATATACCGTAAAGCTGGGTGGCTTTGATAGGATTTCAATCTATTTTTGGAATATTTTCCAACAGGTAAGGTTTTTCTCAAGATTATTATTTTAAAAACACGTACTAGTTACGTTAAAAAATCTTAATTTAAATTCCGGGGTGACTTTGATATTCATAGTTTTTTTGTTAAAATCCTATTCAAGATGTGCAAACTTTACCATCACTAAAGTAGCTGATATAGCTTTGAGAAGAAAAAAAAAAAACAATTTTTATTTTTAGTTAACTAAGTTTATAAGCTTTTTAACAAAATACATATAAATTTTAGGTAAAATTGTTAAAAAGTCCGAATTTTGCCTGACATTTGTTAAAACTAGTTTTGTTTATAAAATTATCGATTTATATTGCATTTTAAACTGAATTCGAACATTTTACATAAAATTTGTTCAACTGAAATTGCCTATAAATTTGGAGATTTTCTAATTGTGTTTCAAAAACACATATTTTTTATTATTTGCAATCTTATTGAACCTTTTACTAGTGGAAAATTGTCTAAAGAATCCGAAAATGCATTCCGATTTTCGATTCAAAATCATTTTCATTGAGAAAATAACGACACTTTGAGATTTTCATCAACATTTTCTTAACTATAGTTAACTAACTTTTTAAACTTTTCAAAATTTTATGAAAAGTTCTTTTTGAGGTACTTTGAACACTTCTCTACCCCGGTCAGTATGATTCTTCACAATTCCGTACGTATTTTAATTGTACTCTTCATTTTGCGGAAAAATCGCAAACCTTTCAGAGTCACCCCGTTTTACGGTATGTGCTTTTATATTCATTTTTTAAGTCAACTGAAAAAAAACATTGTCATGCATTTGCCTGCGTTGATAATCATATTTAGCATGTTTGGGGTAGAGTCTTTAATTTCTTGGGGCTTCATAAATCCCAGGAAATGGAAATTTTTCAATCGATTTCCCGGGTAATGTTTGGCATTTTAGGGAAACTTGAAATATATTTAACAAATTTCTTATTCTGAATTTCATTGATATTTAAATAGGACAGCAACTGCAATGGTCAAAGTAAATTGATGACGGGATTGCTTGTTAAAACTCATACAATGCCAAGAAAATATCATTTTTTTTCTCACATTTCTAATTTTCTATTTTTGGTAATTAGTAATTTTGGTTGGTGGGAAACTTTTTTATTGTGTTTGAACAGTGGATAGAGAGTCCATGTTTGATAATTCAAATCAAAGAAAATTATTCAGAAATTTTGTTTTTCAAGACCATTAACTTGTCAAAAACAAGTCTAAAAGCTTTCAGCTCTTGAAAAAAGCGTGGGCGTTTTATTTTTTTCTTGGAAATTGAACACTTGATGCATTTTTAGTTGGATCACATTTTTCAAAAGAAATTTCAACTAAAACTTTACGTTTGTTTGGAGCGAGTATTTGAAAGAAAATTGCGTTCCTTGGTCAACTTTTTATATCACGAAGTATTTTTTCAATATATTTTGTTTTGTTCCATTTATACTTCAGTTTGGTTTATGTCAAATGGTTTCCAGCTTTATAAAAGACTAAAAGAAAGTAGTTCGTCCATCTTTGGAATTCCCGGGACAAAATTCCCGGATTTTTTAATAAACCGAATTTTGAAAATTCAAATTTTGGTCTGGAAATTCAGATTTTTTTGTGGATAGAGATGAACAGTTGAATACTTGGAAATCGATTAAGACAAATATATACCATTTATCAGTATTTATATGGCTTATTTAGGAAAAATGTTAAAATTTAAGTTAACGGATCCGTAAAATACCTAGCGCTTGAAATAATTTCTATTTAACAAATTTATCGAATTAAGACAGCTTATAGTGCACCGATTTAGATTTTTTTTTTGCTCTAAAATCTCCTATACTCATTCAGGCTGTAGGCAGCGAATGTCAAACATGTTAAAGCTGCCTGAAATAAATCAACTACCACCAACATTCAGGCTGTAGCCCTATTTTCCTCAGTTGGCAGTAGTGACTTAAAGATTTTTTGTAATTTTTTTTTGTATAACATAAAGGTAAATTTTACATTGCCTGGAATCATTTTATTTGTTATGTTAGGCATTTTAAAAGATTTTATTAAGCTTTTCTAATCCATGTCACATGAAAAAATTAAAAAAAATCAAGAGAGAAGCTGACAAGTGTGCAATTCGGTTTAAAAAAAAGATACTTTGGTATTTAATTTGAATCACATTGGGCCAATTCTCCGCCAAATCACACAGCAGCTGCCCCGACCCCTCTTCGATTTGCGTGGAACTTTGTCCAAAGGGGTAATTTTTGTCCCTAATCCAAGGGTGTTTTTTCAAAAATTTGCAGCCTGAAACGGTCATGAGACGTTCATTTAGTTTCATTCTATTTTTTCACTATTTTTATCACTATTTTATGTTAGGGTTATTTAAGATAATCTAAATTAATGAAGCATTCCAAACTGGAGATAGCTTTTCCAAATTTTGCTTCAGACATGTCTAAAATTACACTTGTCTTGATATTATCAGAAGAGCTGATGAGTTCAATAAGGACAGTAAATTGATTGGAATTTAACCAAATTATGTTGTACCATATTTATTTTACAACACATTTTCAAGAAATTGGAGTCAAACATTTTTTTTCATTGGAAATCCTTGGAATGCCCCATATTTTTCTTTTCTTATACGTGTTCGTTTGACGCTCTAGTTTAAGCTAATTTTAAAATATTCATTTTTTATAAATACCGATGTAAAATACACCACAAAAACATTTTGCGGAAAACATCGTTATCGTCGTCTTTATCAACGATCCTTTCAGCAATAAACGCTAGTTTGGTCGGTACTCGTGTAAAATTTACATACACATTCAACTGTTGAAATCATGGCTAGTGATTTCATTTTCTTGACCCCTTGATTTTGATCAGAGTCGAGGGAAATAAACTTTTTTTCGAGGGACATAAACTCCAAAAAATATTCGCAGCGGCCAAAGCTCTAATTTAATAATTTCCAAAATGAGATAAAAACTGAAGGTTCCCTGGTCAAAACGATCAGGGAAAATTAGTTTTTTTTTTTGTTTATTTTGGCAAAATCTTTACTCAAAATTCCAAAACTCGCCTGTCAATTATTTGGGTTCAAATATTATTTAAACGGGTTCTTGACTTAAAAGCATTTCTCTGACATTTTTGTTACCCGATTCTTCGAGAAATTTTCCGAGATATAATCAAAAAATTGAGTATGAGTGCGACGAAATATCGAATCATAGACCTTTGATTCGCTCCAAAGGACCAAAATACTCATCAAGCATAATGTTTCACTGAAATCGAAGAAGTTCCGAATATACAGTTTTGTGAATTCACGAAGAATGACCTACATGTTTTTTCGACTAAAAAAAATCTTGCTCTTCATTTTTTTTTGAAACAATATTGTTTAGCTTTAAAAGGCGCTAAAGATACCTGTATCAAATTTGTTTCATTAGAAAAGCATGAAAAAAACTGAAACCAATGTTAATTACCTTCGCCTGCTCACTTAGGCTCCCAATCCTTCTTCCCTCTTCCCCCCATTCGATCAGTATCAATTTCCATTTCCGCGTTCTAGAAGGCATTCAAATAAAAAAACAGAACCCATTTCCAGCCGCAATTATTGATTGCTAATGGATCAATGAAATTAATTACTGCAACTGGCAGTGAGAGCTGCTGCGGTCGATTAACGCTTAAATGCACCACAATCACGGAATTTGCACGCGAGCGTGCCCGGCGGCCATTTTGCCTTGTTACTGCCCACTAAATCCATAATCATTTTCAATCACACAATTGCAATACGAAACACACACACATGTACGCTAATTGGAACGGGGGAAGTGCAGCTTCGAAAATGTCACTTGCTAATTTAGCATGAAATATTCATTACTAGTTGAAATGTTTTGAAATTTGAGAAAGCTTGATTTTTTTTTTGAAATTTCTGAAATTTCAGCTAAAGCAACAACCTATTGATTGAATTAAAATTTCCTAGCACTAATAAATCACGCCGTTGAACACAAAACATCATGTAATATTAACCTAATCGATGTGCATTTCCCGACCGAGGATCAGACTTGGGGGGAAAAGAAATGCCAGCTAATTGAGGCGGGAAAATCAATTGCAAATGGCCGAGCCGTGTTCGAGGACACTTTGATTGATTTCTCAGAAGGAACCAACAAGTGCACTGAAAATAGGAGTGCGACGTTCTGGGGAAATTTGTTGCTTCAAAGTAGGCTGGGACTTTCACACAGAAAATTGTTTTGTTTTGTTCCCAGAACTGGGCAAGCCCGTGGAGGACGAATTACGTTAGGACGTTGATGGGAGATTGAATAGCTGTTCCCTGCTCGATTTCATGTAAAATTTACGGTGCGAAATTGTGTTGTGGTGAAGAAACGCGTTGAGGTCTTTTGAAGAAATAGTTTCGTTTCATGTTGCATTTCCCGAGAAAAGTTGGGGAAATCGTTTTCCGGTTAACTTTACGTGTAATTATTTGTTCGTAGCGATACGTGATCAAATGGGTTATTAAGTTTTTGGCAAGAAGCGTCATTAATTTCAAAAATATATAATAAATAGAAAACTTAAATAGCTACAATTTTAAAAAGTGATTAATTTGATATTTTAAATGGATTTTAATCTTGAAATATTTAAAATTGATTCAATTTCTGAAAACAAATTTTACATATGGATCATTGTACTTAACTTAATGTTTGTCCCTTCTTAAAAAATACCCGAACATTCAGGAACCCCTTCCAAACTCCAACCACTAACCAAACCCCCATTAATGACCCACTTCCGCGGGGAGGGAGAGAACATCCCATAAAGAGCTGAGTCCCCATCAAAAGTCTTCGGATTACAGGGAGAGAAAAAAAATCGCATAACATTAATGACACTATACACCAGCGATTTTGTTGTTTTCTGTCATTAGCCCCGCGGCTTTGACTGAATGTTCTATGATTAGTGATTAGGACTTCTTTACCACCCCCTCCCCCCCCCTCGTCCTTAATACAAGTGATTGCCAAAGGGGTTGTCGCCGGCGGGAGTTCATAAAATTTTTATGATTCACAACGCCAACCGGAGCTGGAACTGGTGGTAATTTGCTGCTGCTGGTTAGAACAGCAAAGAATCATTAAGACGACGACGACGACAGTAAATCGTCGATGTTGTCATCAGTGGGATGTGCTAGAAGCAGCGAATTAATGGAATGTGTTATGTATACACACATTTTATTCTGTAAGAAGGCATAAAAGTTTAATAGTTCGCGGAACAGGGTTGAAGTTGCGGGATGATTGTCATGGTTCAAGCTGTTAATTTTTGATTTTTTTTGCGTGATTCCGAATTTTTGCTGAATTTATTTGATACAAAGATTTAACATGAATATTTTGCCATCTAAGGTCATGAGCGAGTTGTGGTGCTATTACCACAGCAAATAGTTTCCAGGGCATTTGTAGAAATACGCTGTCCAAGATTCATCATTGCTTTTACAAACAGAAACGTGAGCGGGGGATCCCCACGTTTCTTCCTTCCCTGTAGATTCAGAAACATTCGTGTTCAAACTCAATCCACTTCAACGAATCATCTTTGCGGTTAACTTTACGCAGTTGGCCTGGCCGCTTTAACGTTTGTGATGTTTCAATGCAATCTAATGTAATGGGGCACTGCAAATGTTAATAATGACAAGAGGATGCTAGGCGTTTATCAACCTAAGGCATTTTCCAGGATGCCCTTGAAAGACTGGCTGCGCTAGGGTTAGATTAGATTAGATTAGATATTTTGACATCTAAGATCAAAAGCATTCAAATAATTTTTTGTTTAAGTGAATTTTGGTCATTGTGATTTTAGGAAAATTTTTATTTTATTTTCACATTTTCTTATATTTTATAAATATGTATAATCAATTGATTGTAACAAAACCAAACACAAAAAATACAAAAAATTTAATGATTTTTTTTCGGAATAAACTGCATTTCTATCAATATAAATAATGCTGAAATCATATACACTTTAATTTCAAGGAGAGGTATTTGTAAACTTAGTAGCTGGGTAATTTGTAAACACAACTTGTTGTTTAAAATAAGAACTTACATGCATTTGAATTATTTTCATGGTTACAAAATCCAAAGTAAGAAAGCAAAAACAAAAATATAAATAAAATAATAAAAAGAAAACAACTGAACATTTTTTTTGTGTCATTAGGTGATTGAAATCGGTTTTATAAAATGTATTGCAAGTTTCTTGTGTTAATATTAAATAAAAGATATTATTCTTCGAATAGTAGAAAAACAAGCATAAAAAAGATAATCGTCTCACGACAACAATTTTGAAATAGTTTTTTTTAATTTTTTTCTGCCGATGCTTCAAACGCATTTTTATCAGTAACCTTGGCTTGGTTTGTAAGCTGATTTTTACATTTTGGGCAGATTAGAGATTGTTGTTATTATTTTGTATTTAAATTTAGGACAGTCGTTTACTAATCAGTTTTTTTATTTATTAAAATTAGAAAAAAGCTTTAATTAATTTTATGATTATGTCGAGAACTAATACAACTAGTCAATCTTTTGAAAAAAATATCAATCAACACTGATTAGTAGATTTTGAACAATAATTTAGCAATGTTTTAATGAGTGAAAAACAATTAAACAATCCTCATATTATTCTTTTTAGGAAAAAAATATACAAAAGGACACTTTTGATATTTTACTACTTAATTTTTAAGTGTACAACTCTAGATATAAAGTTCGATAATAATAACACTATTTATTTTGATCTGTTTGTATACCTTCAAATTAAATATAATAAAACTGTGTTTAAGGAAAAGAATTTTGCGGTGCATTTAACATATTTTTTTAAATTATTTGTATTCTAAATAACTTAGTTTAAAAAATATTTATTTCAACTCAACTGGTTATTATGTTAACTGTTTTTTTTGTTTTTAAGTAACTTCAATCGATATAATTATCGAAATACAATAATGTTATCGGTGATAAGTTAAGCTTATGCACATTATACTTCAAGTTTATTAAACCAGCAATCAAAATATGCCTTACAATTCAGATGGCCAAAAAATAATTCTACGTTTTCATTAAAAGAAAAAACTTTCAAGAAATTATTCCGTTTATTCATTTATTTTTAGTCAAAAATGGCTTTTCGAATATTTTAAATCATTGGTCTACAGATCAGAAATGGTCTTTGAAAAAAATTAAGATGTAATTTTTTTTTGCTTAAAAAGTTTAAAAAATAAGATTCTTATTTGATTTGTTTGGTTTTCCCAAAATAACGAGATATTTTTAAAAGATTTTTTTATCTAAAATTTTATGATTTTAAATAAAAAATACCGTATATTTAAGAGTATCCTAATTATTATAAGAGCAACTCTTTACGAAATCGGCCGATTTCGACCATTTTTATTTTTTGTATATTTTTTGAATTGGCTCAAACTTTGTAGGGGCCTTCCGTATGACCAAGGAAGCTGTTTTGTGTCATTGATTCCCGAGCATGGGTAAATAACAAGGGAAATGCGTAATAATACCTTTCTCTGGTATCAATACCAAATTTTGGTATTCCTGGACCCTTTAAAATTTGTCTTAAGGATTATGCAAGAGCAAAATGTGGTATCATACCAATTTAAGGTATTGTTTTGATATTGCAAAATTGCAGAATTTGTCAATGATCGAACACCACATTTTGGTATTCTTTTGGTATTTAAGTGTTTTATCAAATTCCTCTGAAACTATGGGAAAATTTTGACCAATTTTGACAAAATAATTAATTTTGCGCTAAAATGATGTCTCAAAGCGAATGCATTCATTCAAAACCGGAAATTTCAAACTTGATTTTAAACATTTTTGATATACCCCCTACAGAAATGACTTGAAATTGTGGAAAATTTTCTAAGTCAGGATGGCACATTTTGGTATTATTTGAATATTGAAAGCTTTCATCAATTTTCTCTGAAACTATGGGAAATTTGCTAAAAAAAAATTTACGAGTTAATTAATTTTGCGCTAAAATGACTTGAAACCCAAAAATGTTAAAGATGATATTAAAAATTAGTTTGATATACCCACTAATATTTTTTTCAAAAACGTTGAAATTTTTCTAAGTTGGGATAACCAAATACTTTGAAAAACGAGTCAATCAACAGATTATTGAATTTTGGTGAATTTCAATCCAGTTTCATTTTAATAATACTTATTTTTCAATCTTGTTATTTTTCAGAAGCTTCAAGAACTTCAAGTACAGCCGTTCATCAATGACAAATGCATTCGGTGTGGTGAAGAATATCACTAAAACAACATGGAATAATCAGGTGAGTAGATTTGGTTGTTGCATAAGGATCATTTACGTTTTTTTCACTAACTGCAACTGCTGCACTAAAAATGGTATGAAAATAGCAAATTTTGGTATTACTTGTGCAGATACCAGCGACCAAAATGTGATCTTGGTTGCCCAGTAATAGATGGTAAAATACCATGAAATCATACCAAAATCATGTATGTGAAAGACCACAGAAACACCAAAATATGATTTTCCAAGGGCGCGGGAATACCTAAAATTAAAACCATGACAATACCAAGTTTTGGTATTCAAGCAATGTTCAAAAATCCATAAGACCTCAACTTGGTATTGAAATGGTTTTATTTTGAGGTATTATTTTACCCTTGGAATAACATGGTTTGGTATTGTTGTGCCCTTACACATACAAGATTTTGGTATGATTTAATGGTATTTTACCATCTATTACTGGGCAACCAAGGGCACATTTTGGTCGCTGTTATTTGCCCAAGTAATACCAAAATTTGGTATTCCCGTGTTATTTACCCCTGCTCGGGTTCACCCATACTAGTCTCCATACAATTTTAGCTGCTGTCCATACAAAAATGGTACGAAATATATTCAAACAGTTGTAACCTTTGAGTGATTTTTTTTTTCAAAAATCACTATTGTTTTCCAAAATTTATAACTCGGCGGAAGATTTTTTGGCCATGTTTCTTTATAGCTCAAAAGTTGTGGATTTTTATCTCCTAAAATATATCAAAAAATCTCGAAAATCAAAAAATACGTATTTTAAGAAATAGAGTTTATGTGAAAAAAAGTTGATTAAAAAATCTGCAACTTTTTTCCGTGTGCCTTTTTTTCTCAAAAGTCCTCAACAATACCTACAACATTGCCGAAGACACCAAATTGATCAGAAAATTCACTCAAAAGTTACAGCTGTTTGAATATTACCATGGACAGCAGCCAAAATTGTATGGAGACTTGTATGGGTGAACCAATGACACAAAATAGCTTCTTTGGTCATAGGGAAGGCCCTCACAAAATTTGAGCCAAATCATAAAATACAAATAAAATCCATTTCCGGTTTTGGTAGAGAATTGTTCATAATTAAAATGTCTGATCTACAATCAGGTTTTATTTTTAATTTCCAAATTGTAGCGAGATATCGTTTTTTTCAAATACTCAAGTTTTTAATAATTTCCAAAATAAATTTCAAACCACGCAATATTTTGTGTAATTTTGTACTATATATATTGCAGTATTTAACGGAACGCATCAACCAGAGCTTGATGCACCAAGATTTGTGTTACAGATATTTTGGTATCTTCATAACTAGGAGAATTTTCGCTTATATTCATCGTTAAAGTACTGACTCCAAAATTTACAGCAAAGTTTAACAATTTAATAACCAGATTATAAAAACTTCTTTGGTTGCTAAAAGGGTGAATTGTAACAGTTGTTTTGACCATGTTCTTGCTAAAAAAATTCAATATTTTTGGTTGATTTCGGTTAGCACAGAATGTATGATTTTCAAAATTGTTGACATCAATTGTTCAGACTTCAGTTCTGATTCATCGGTGTATATTGATATTTCCTTTATTTGCAATGTGGATATCAAACGATGAGGAATTTTGTATACATTTAAAGGTAGTGTTATTTTGTAAATTACTGAAAATTACCTGTAATGTAGTTAAATCTCTACTAATTTTCGCGTCATTTGATATTTTGAGAAGCCTGAATGTAATCGAATTTCACAAAAAACACATACTTTTCAAGAAATCATAACTTCTCGTCGTTTCAACAGATTAAAGCTGCCTTAGACGCAAATGAAAGGTGATTAGATAGGCTTTTAAGGAAAATATTTTAGAGCCTTTCAACTGCATGAAACTGTAAGTCTCATGCATGAGTCTGGACCAAAGAGCCAATGTCTGATAATTTTGGAAATACATTTGATAATTTATAGCTGGTCAACCATTCTAAGGCGACTTAAACTGGGTAGCAGAACTCAAGTTTGATGTGAAAATTAAGAATTGAAAAAAAAATCCGAGGTCTCATACAAATCTTCGGATAATTGAACTTCAAAAAATTGAAACATTGGATAATAGAGGCTTCGGATAATCGAATCTGAACTGTAATTTGAAATCAAATTTTGAAACATTTTTTTTTTCAATACTAAATTCGTGTAAAAGTTTCTTAAAGGATTACCCCCTTACATCGCCTTCCAAAAGACCCCAAATTCCTCAGCCAATCCTCCGCAGGATATTTCTTCCTCGCGGTTTCCCCCTCACCCAAAATTTCGCGATCCTCGGGATTATGACTTCTAATTTGCTGTTTGCCACTTTGCAGTCATTGTCCCCCGGCTTCTACTGAGGGGCCCATTTTTCATAACTGTTTGGCTAAGCTAGAATTGATTTACGACCCCCGCCGTCGTCGTCGTCGCGGATGCCTCCGGGACGAGTAGCCCTTTTTTATTCGGAAGGGGGCTGCCAATGAAGCGAAAAATGCCGGCCCTCGAAATTGGAAAATTTGTTCCGCAGCCCGGCTGGCTAATATGGCGCAATTAATCGGCACTCGGCTACTGGTATGCTTGCTGTTTTTGGAGGGGAAGGAGCTTGTTGTTTCTGCACGATAAATATTTATGGACGAAAAGAGGCCTTCAGCAGTGAAGATTGGAATTTAGATGAGAAGATTCTGCGTTGGGCATTGGGCGAACGAGTTTGGATTCGGTTGTCGCTATCATTTATGGTTCAAACTAGAACCGCTTGTATTTAGTTTTGGAATCCATTGAATATTGCGATTTGTTTTTTTTTTTCGATTTGTTTGTTTTTCATGTTTTAAACTTTATGATTTATCTTTTTCAAGCAGTTACGAGATTTTTTTTCATGTTTTTTTTTGCGAAATTAAGTGATTTGACATGGATTTTCCTACTCTTGATTACAGTTGCAGATCACTAGGACAGCACAATCCAAAAGATGCATACATAAACATGAAATAATCGTCATTTTCGGTTGCTTTCGGACTAGTTAAGTTTTTATGTGCGTTTCTAGCCCTAAACTGTACGAATCTATTGTCTTTTCAGATTCTGCAGATGACTCCGCTAGTGGGTGTTATTTCTTCAACGTTATGACACTTACTGAATGTTAGTTTTCAGCATATCTCTACCAATCTCTCTCTCTCTCTCGAAAGTGCGTCCCAGCAGCGTCTTATTGCTTTTCATTATGTCGATGAATTTGGTTTCAACCTCTAAACGTAAAATGTAATAAAATATTGCTATTTGTTCGTGAAGACATTAGTTGTTATCAATATACTTGTGTGATGTTTTATTTTTATGCTTAGGCTAGTGTTCTACTTGCAAACTACCGTGCTATTACTACTGTTAAAAATCGTTGTATCGTGATAAAACCGGGAGTATAATGGGAAGTGCGTTATATGTATATGTATTGCTTTTTTACAATTTTGGAGCTAATTTGATTACATTGCTTTTGAGTATTTGCATAGTTTGATAATTTAAGCTAGCTATCGCTAGTATGCTTTTGGTTAACTATTTAATTGAAAGGTTGGGAATGTGATATTCTATTTATGCTATATTTTACTACTGAAAATTTTAATGATTTTGTTTTCTGTTGATCAAGTTTTTAAAAAATAAATAATGAAGGATTTTCTCATGGTAATTTGTACTACCTAAAACTATCTTCGCTACATTTGTAATGATACGTTAAAGTGTGTGTTTTATGTTTGGTGTATTAAAAATGGTTGATAATCTTCATATAGAATAAAAAAAAACATGCATGCAAATAAAAATAAAAAATGCACAAACTGATTGATGATGGTTCTCTAAAAAAAAGTTGCAAAAACTACCTTTTTGCAATTCCGTCGTGAAACTACTTACTTTTCCTGTCATTCTTGAACGACGAAATAGCCTACTTTTCTGTACCAAAAATAACAGTATCAAAAAGCAACACTTTTCAAAGTAAATTCTGAAAAGTTCTACTTTTCAGCACTGAAATGGGTGCTGAAAAGTTGAATTTTTCAGCACTTGTTTCGAAAAGTAACACTTTTCAACTTTTTTTTGATCCAAACGATTTATTGACAAAATACATGAAAATTTGACATAAAATTTCACTCAGTGTGTGTTTTTTTGGAATTGCAAAAAATGTTGTATGCTGCCCATAATTGAAAATTCGGCTATTATGCCAAATCAAGTATTCCGAGAAAAACGCGTTTTAGTGTTTGTCACAAAATCTGCGTCTAGGCAATTTCCCATAAGAGTGGCATATTAGCCGTTTGGTTTTTCACATCGGCAGCCAAGTCCAAACACTATTTCAGCAAAATTCAAGTTCCAGAAGATGCGTTGGAACATCCTATATCACCTGGTGCTAATATCTCGTTTTTGTCAAAAGTGGATATTAGCCGTTTTTTCAATGGTGGGCAGTATGGAACTAGTTGCAAAACTTGATTTTTTCAGCACTTTTCGTATTTATCCAACTCGGTAAACGCGTTTTTTGGAATTTCGGACATTTAATTTTTTTTTGTATTTTTTAACCCGACTGAAACTTTTTTGGTGCCTTTGGTATGCTGAAAGAAGCCATTTTGCATCATTAGTTTGTCCATATAATTTTCCATACAAATTTGGCAGCTGTCCATACAAAAACGATGTATGAAAATTCAAAAATCTGTATCTTTTGAAGGAATTTTTTGATCGATTTGGTGTCTTCGGCAAAGTTGTAGGTATGGATACGGACTACACTACACAGAAAAAAAAGTTGAATTTTGGAATGTTGAAAATTTGGTAGATTGAATATTACCTCTTGATTTGTGTAATATTACATAAAAAATGTGTAAAAATGTGAACCTGATGAATATTCATCAAAAACTGATGAAAATTAATCATTTTCTGGGGTAAAAGTTATCATTTATTTTGCCACAAAATCTGTCACCATTTCCTGATGAATATTACCATCATTTTTTTTTCTGTGTATGCAAAGGTTTGAAAACATGAAGATTGATGTTTTCCAAGTCTCACCCAAACAACCCACCATTTTCTACTGTCAATATCTCAGCAACTAATGGTCCGATTTACAATGTTAAAATTAACAACGTATCAACAAAGTTCAAAAAAGCTTAATTAGAGAATTTTCTCAGCTTTTCAAAAATATTTGTCTCAAAGGTGGGAAAACATGTTATACATATATTTAAAAAAATGAAAAACTGCGAATACTTTTTAAAAAGTTACCTAACAACGGATTCAACTTGAAAACTATGCACTTTAACAAAGTACTTTTTGATTGCAAATTTGATTTTACATCGAAAAATGAAGAAAAATGAATATTTTGATATTTTGATAAAAAATATAAAAATTTCAATAACAAGCCATAGTCTTCACATTGAAATGAAAAAAATGTTTTAAAATGCATTTTACACTAGTTTAGTTGTTTTGCAATCATTAGTTTTCAAAAAATCTAAGATCTGACAAAAACGCAAATTGTATCGAAAAAAAAATTGCATCGAAAATTTTCAAAAAAACTTAAGACTTTTTAATAAACCCAAACATGCTAAAAATGATTTTAAACGCAGAAGAATGTATTTTAATTTGATTTCAGCTGGTTGCACTTGAATTTTCATTGAAATTTAGAAGTTTATTGTAAAAATATTTTTTTTTGCTCCCTGATTTTTGTGGCCAATTTTGAAGGGGGGGGGGGAGGGGGTGACAAAAACTTTAAAAAATATTTGTACCAGCCTTAGTATGGATTGAAAAAAATCATAATTCAGTCAAAGATTTTTTGCACAACCTGAAAATTTCAAAAAATAAAAAAAAAAATTAAAATAGTGTTTTTTTTTTTTTGCAAATCAAGTTTTTGTGACAAAAAGTGAAATTAAAAGCCACAATTTTTTTTACCGTGTATCATGTTTTTCTAGTGTAGTCCGTATTCATACCTACAACTTTGCCGAAGACACCAAATCGATCAAAAAATTCCTTCAAAAGATACAGTTTTTTGAATTTTCATATATCATTTTTGTATGGCCAGCTGCCAAATTTGTATGGAAAATTATATGGACAAACTAATAATGCAATATGGCTTCTTTGGGCATACCGAAGGCACCAAAAAAGTTTCAGTCGGATTGAAAAATACAAAAATTAAAATTGAAGAAAAAATACCGATTTCGTAGAGAATTGCTTAAGTGCAAAAAAAATTGTAAGCAATTCGTAGCAAAACTTGAAAAAATCTTCTGTTTGCACCTTATTGCAACAACTATTCCCCAATTTACATTCTAATCAAGACCATGTTTCAATGGTGACCTTTGGTTGCCTTTCCAAAGAATCAAAATTACGAATAATAAATTTTCTAATAACTTGCTATGAGAGAAAATCAAACAAAAACAAATAAATGTTGAACATTCATCAAAACTTCGTTTTGCAAATGAAAATGTCACACACGAAAAATGATGGTAGTTTTTGAAGAAGTGGAAAATGTTATCGGTAGACGGAATATTGAGATTGAGAAGATTGACAAGCAAAGAGTCGGCTATACTTCACTTTTTAGCTCAATTTACCAATAAAAATGAAAGAAAAAATAAAAAAAATAAAAAAACAATGTTTTTTCAAAGCGACTTACAAAAATGCAAGTTTTGTTGAAAAATTATTTATACTGTTGAGACCATTAAAAATATCATTGAACGTTTTTGTGCCTTGGAACAAGACTGGGTCGAGAAAGGGCTAAAATAATTAACTAAATGACATTTTTGGAAAATAGCTTGCTTTTTGAAATTTTTACTAAAAAATTATGTAGTTTTTATGTAAACAATTTGGAGTCATATTCAATTCTTACTGTGCTTAATAGATTGTGAAACCATTGACTTGATATATTAATCTTATTTTAAATTTCACGATTTTTGTTTAACATTTTGTGTGTAATCAATGAATGTTTATCATTTAAATCGAAAAAGAATATGCACAGAACAAAAATGAAAGTCATATTCATCAGGAAAGGTGGACGATTTTGCTTTAAAAAAAAGTGTAATATTACATCAATAAATGATGGATTTTCATCAGTTTCTGCTGAATATTCATCAGATTCACATTTTACACATTTTTTAGGCAATATTTCTTAAAAAAAAGAATTCAATTTTTTTTGCTTTGTGAAGTGTGTTCCAAACCTAGTTTCAAAAACAAATCCAAATCAAATGCTTTAGGTGATTGTCACTCCACCCCAAAACTCGGATCGCCCTCTTTTCAACACTCACGCTAAGTGACATTATAAAATCGAATCGGGAAAAAGCCGCGCTCCCAAATCTGATAACGACGCCCAATTTCAGCTCTCAATTTGAGGCGATAAATATCCCAAAAAGCCCAAATTATCACCAATTTCTTTCCCTGCTCGCGCGGCTGCTTTAAGCGTTGAAAGCAGCCCAAACCCAAATCCCCTAACCTACAAACCACCACCACCCTCAGTCAGCGAGTCAGTCGCTAAGTGATTGATTATCGATTCCTTCTCAGTCACGACTTTGGTTTCAGTCCCTCACCCGAGTGGCCACCACACAATCTTGAATGTCATCCTTGCTGACTCGTCACGTCAACCAGTGTGCAGTGTTGCCAGCCTTGGCCAGAATCAGTGTCGATGGCCATCACGCGTGTGACCCTCCTTCCCCCTCCCCAACCCTTAAACCCCATTGAAAAAGCAAACAAAATCAACACTGCTGTTAACACGCCATCCATCAAAAAGTAAAGCTTAAATCAAATTTTATTTTTATTTTCAATGTTTTCGTGCCTTGGATTTCCCGCTGCTTTCCAATTTCTAATCGAATCAGAGTTCAACTAGTGTTGAGTTTTCCGCTTGCCAAGGTGGAGCCTAACTCAGCCGGAAAAGGCTCTCCTTCCACCGGATAACAAATGCCCAGCGCCGCCACCAAACCTTCATAAATAACCAATTTTCACCGTAATAAACTCGATTTATTTTATTTCGAAACTGATTCCATTTGGGCAGTAGGCTTTCGGGGAATTTTTACGGGTATACCTTTGGCTATGGCCGTGAGTTTGGTCCATGGTCCGGCTTTTTCGATTCGTTTTTTTTCGGTTGAACGATTGTTCAATTATTTGGGGTTTCTTAAAACTACGATTGCAAGAGTTTGTTGAGAAGTTGAGGTCACTGTACTGAATAAATTTATTGCTCATGACAAGACAGAAAATTGTCTTGTTTTAAAGAGAAGCAAGGAAACAGGTTACACACCCGTAAAAGAATACAGTCAGAGCACACATAGTAAACAATTGTTATTGATACCAAAGACGTTCTGTTTGGCTGACAATTCTGTGCATTATCCTGAAGTTTGGTTGAATTTGGTTGCCAGAGTCTAGAGCGTCCAATTTCCCGGGGTAACAAATTTCCCGGGAAACGGGAAATTTCAGCTAATTCCCGAGAAATTTCAAATTTATTGAAAATAGTTATGGTCATGGTTTTAATAAATATTAAGCAACAAAATTGTATAGGACATCAATATTAATGGTTTAAATAAGTGTGAAGATCAATTAACAGCTTGACTGCATGTAAAAAATCATTCAACTAAAAGAAAATGTATTTTGGTATTTTTTTATGAGTAATTTTAAACATGCCTCATGCCTGTGACGAAACCTGAACCAAATTTGCTGAAAATTTCAGGGGAGCTTCAGGAGGCATAGAACAATGATTTTATCAACAATGTAACGGTCTAGCTGACATTTTTGCATTTCCAAGGGGCCCTGAACCACACTATTGACCAGTTTATTGAAATGAGAAAAAAAAACATGCAGAAATTATGTTTTTCATGACAAATACTGGTTTCGGCTCTTGAACAAATGGTAAAGCTTTTTAGTGTTGGTTTTACCCCAAAAAACCCAATGTTTTCAAATATTTGAGCAAGCTTTGAATATATTCTTGCATTTTTTGTGAACAAACAATAGACAGTAATTTATCAATGATTTTTGCCTTCCTCACTTTACTGAGGAAAGGCTATAACATCACTCGAAAAATGAACTTCTTAATTCGACCTCGTAGACCCACCTTCACGTATACATATCGACTCAGAATCATGTTCTGAGCAAATGTCTGTGTGGATGTGTGTAGGTGGGTGGACAAAAAATTGTCACTCGATTATCTCCGGACTGGATGAACGGATTTTGACCGTATTAGTCTCATTCGATCCGTCTTGGGGTCCCATAGGTCTCTATTTAAAATCAGCAAGTTTAGTTAAGTACTTCAAAGTTATGCCAAAAACGATTTTGGCGTATGTCCGGAAGATTGTAAAAAGGGTGGTTTTTGCAAGAAACCCTATCATGTTACACATTTTCAGAAAGGTTTTAAAAAGACCTTTCCAATGAGCCCAAAACATTGAAGATCTGACAACCCTATCAAAAGTTATTAGCACTTAAGTGTTATTTATACACTTTTTGGAGGCCGGATCTCAGATATTTCAGTAAAACATATGTCCGGGTCCATCATGCGACCCATCGTTAGTTAGATAATCGGAAGACCTTTCAAATGAGCCTAAAACATCAAGGATTTGACAACCCTATCAAAAGTTATTGGCATTTAAGTGTTATTTATATACTTTCTGGAGGCTGGATCTGAGATATTGTGATAAAAATATTGTCTGAATCTTCCATGTGAACTTTCGTTGAATAAGTTTTTTTATCAGACCTTGCCGATGAGCCAGAAAAATTGAAGGTCTGCGAACCCTATCAAAAGAAATCAGTAATAAAATTGATTTGTTATACATGTTAAGGGAATGTTGCTATTTTTACTGAATGTTTTTACTTTATGAATGTGAGGAAGGCACCAACCACCTAAAGGTGGATTAAGTATCGTTTTTTTTTGTATTATCACGTGGCATTATTTAAATGACCCGATAAACTAACATCAATCCACAAAAAGTCTTCTATTTTTCACATTTAACCTTCTAACACCTGTAGTTGTACCAGTGCTCCATAATTCTTTTACTTCAAATTGTAATTTATTTAGTACTAGGTATTCAACCAATTGAATTAATTCTTTTTGCACAAATTCGATTTTCATCTCATTTGATCATGGTAAACAAAAACGTTAAAAAATCTCAATTTAAATTTGGAGGTAAGGAGTTAATATTGTTTTGATTAAATTACATAAATCTGTTGAAAGCTTACCTAATTGTAATAATTTCATTAAGCATGATCTATTCCCATTTGCCTTAAAAAATAATATTATCAGAAATAATTCTGATGTCATAATTTCTGATAATCTGATTAATTATATATAAACCAAACAATAAAATATTAATTAACAAAATCATGTTGAGTTTGTTTATTTATTATTTTTTCAGAGCATTTAAAAAAAATCAAATAATTTAAGAAATGTATACTTCCGCTTGAATTATTTTGAAATAATTCCGGGAATTCCCGGGAAATTGGACGCTCTACCAGAGTCCCAAGCTATAATTATAAATATTTCTGGAGTTTTTTTTAAAGGTACAATAAACCAAATTTCCAGTTTTGGCTTTTTGGGTGTTTTTGAAACCACCTTGAGTCAGAGGTTTTAAAAAACACCCAAAAAGCAAAAACTGACAGTTTGGTTTATAGGACCTTTAAAAAAAAAAACTTCAGATTTCCAGTTGTCGGGCATTTACGTGTGACAAAACGTCCTCTGACTTAATTCCCTTTGGCCTGTGGTCGCATTTGCAGCAAATTTCAGGGAGTGTCAAGATAGCACGATTAGATCAATACTTCTTTCGTATGAAAAGTGGCAACAATGCACGGAGTTTTTTTTCGGTTTTATTAAATATCTTAGGATTGAAATCGAATCTGCAAGGCTAAATGTGATACATTGAGAGATTTTCATAAAAGTGTCCACGTGGTTTATGGATGGTCTCTCGTACAATATTGAGAAAAAAAATAATTGTTAAATTTCCCCGTTGTTTTTTCGTGATATTTTGAAGAGAGAGAGGTCTAATGATTAAAAAATCACTGGACGGTTTTAGGACACACACAGTTTTCGAGAAAAAAAACTTAATGTCCTCCTTTATTCTAGAACAAAGTACAGGATGTCTGGCAACATTTTTTTAATTAAAATTTTATATTGAAATCAGACGATTTCTTTACAATTTGAATATCTTCAAAATATATGTTTTATCTTCAGAAAAGTCCTGCTTTTCCCATTTCTATGTCTGCTTTAAAAAAGCTAAGCGAAAAAAATGAAATTTATTTTTCGTGATAAAAATTTAGATTTCAAAATGTTTATTTTTTGAAAGTCTGTTTTAATGAAAGCAGTTTCAATGATAAAAAATAAACAAATGAAAATTTAAGATATCCCCAGGCCGACTTGCCTAACCAAAGAGTATAAATCACTTCTTATTTGAATGGTTTTGAAGTATTTTTTTCCTTTCTGCTAAATCTTATCAAAATAAACTATAGAACAAACCATTAGAGTCAGTGAATTTTCACGATTTCACGGACAGCGTTAAATTAATGGAATTTGAAGATTCCCGTGAAATTTACCAATTTTCTGAAATAAACTCTATGGAATAATAACATAATAAATATTTCATCTATTTAGACTTATAAAGTATATTTTGTTAGTTTTCAATTGATTGCGCAATTTGAAGAATTTTTCCAACATTTACTGAGATGTGAATGCTGTGAATACTTCAATAATCTTGACAAAAATAAATCAAAGTAAAAAACATATCATGTTATCACAAGGATGATATCATAAATCATTTGATTATAGTTATTTTCAAAGTTGACTGAAAAAGTATATTGCAAGAAGTTTTTGAAAGATTGCTTAGAAATTTTAAAATTAAATTGATTTATTTTTTAATATCAATTCAAAGCAAACATTCATATAAAAGTAACATTCCGTAGAAACAGTCGTCTTTCCCTGAGTTAATATATCGTTAACCAGAGGAGCAAGCAATCAGAATATAGAAAGAAAAAATGAATTCAATTAGACTAAAATCAAATTTTAAGAAAAGAGATTGCTGTTTAGAATACCAATTATAGTTTATAAGTTTTTCTTAGGAAATTTAAGAAATTAAGTAATATTTTATTTGCTGTAATAACAATTTAACTACTATTTTATTTTTTGCAATTCCGTCGTGAAACTACTTACTTTTCCTGTCATTCTTGAACGACGAAATAGCCTACTTTTCTGTACCAAAAATAACAGAATCGAATAGCAACACTTTTCAAAATAAATGCTGAAAAGTTCTACTTTTCAGCACTCAAATAGGTGCTGAAAAGTTGAACTTTTCAGCACTTGTTTCGAAAAGTAACACTTTTCAACATTTTTTTGATTTAAACGATTTATTGACAAAATACATGAAAATTTGACATAAAATTTCACAGTGTGTGTTTTTTGGAATTGCAAAAAATGTTGTATGGAACTCGTTGCAAAACTTGATTTTTTCAGCACTCTTCGTATTTATCCAACTCGGTGAACCTCGTTGGATAAATGTACGACTCGTGCTGAAAAAATCCTCTTTTTGCAACTTGTTGCATAAACTACTATTAAAGGTATAATTTTAAAAGCAATTGAAAAAAATCATGCTTGGTTTTTCAAGTTTAATTAATATTATATTTGATATTAAAATCGCCGCATTTTCGAGTTTTTTGAGTCCTGTTTATTTTTCACGATATTAAGTTATTTGGGGTAATTCCCATGAAAGTAATAAGAACCATTTTTTTTTTGTTTTCAGATCTGATTTTGAATATCATTTTGAGAATTTCTTTGCAGATTAAAATATTTTTGCCTATTGATTTTTATTTTTTTTTTAAATAAAATGGATACCTTAGCAATATTTTAATTGAGCAAATTGTCGCTAAAATTAAATTTTATTTTAATCTTTTGTTTTCTGGAAAAGATTTGGTATGAATTTCAATAAAATTTGAAAAGCGAATACTTTTTAGCTATATTAGTCGAATGTTAGAAAAGATACTCAATAAATGAAAACGCATGACCTGCATTTCGGTTTTAATATTTATTGAGCCCACATATAATCACCTTGAATCATTTTTGGAAATAAGGGTTAGTTTTTTTATTATGTCACAAAAAAAAAAACAAATATATTTAAATATATTTAAAGAAGCATAAAATATAGTGTCTGTATATTTAACATAAGATTTTCACAGTTATTTTAAAGTTTTTCACTATCCTTGAAATTTCGTGAAATTAGATTTTTTTAAATATGGATCCCCGTGAAATTTGTAATTTTGAGCGTGATTAATCATTAAGCCTATAAATAATTTTTAAAGGATCTCCAAAACTTATAAGTTATAAGAAAAACGAAATTTTGAATGAAATCAGTAAAATTATATAAGTTGTGCATTTTAAAGTTTCAATATTTAGCTTTTGCAATGAGCAATTCCATGCAAAAAAAAATCATGCCAAATAGGGAATCGGTTGTAGCGGACCCTCTCCGATTTCAATAAAACTTTGTAGTCATGTTATCCTACGCTTATGTAAGCCATTTTAGTTTGTTTTTAGCCATTTTCACTCGATAGTGACAATTGAGAAAGGCGTAAGTGTTTTAAATATTTTTGTAATTCGGAATTAAAATATTTCTCTATTTCAAAGCCGTTGCATCGTATCAAAAAGTAGTCAAAAACAAACTTGTAGGAAATTTGACGGGCTTTCCGAAAAAAATACACTGAAAGAAAAAAAAACACGACACTTTCATGAGATTTTCTGAAAGTCAAATTTGAAGGCAAGGCCATGTTTTTTTTCTTTCAATTTTTTTGTGAAAATAGCCACGAAGAGTTACGAAAAAACTCACGAATAATGCAAGATGGAACAACTCTACTAAAAAATTACAAAAATTGAAACTGTTTGTTAAAGTGCTCTTAACCTAAAAATTTTCAAAAACCAATTTTACATAAAAGTCTCCATATTAACCACTGTTTTAAGTCCAATCCTTGTGAAGTAACAGCTGTTTTAAAAATAAAAATGTTGAAAAAGTTGGTTTTTTGATGGTTTTTGACAATTTCTATGTGACAGACTTGATGTTTCAGTCTCGTAAATATTTTTACCGAAAAGCTCGTCCAGTTTTCCTTAACATTGTCTTTGACCACATTTCAATTGGAAGTATGGGATGTAAACTAATTGCATTTTTCATAACTGAAAACAGAATATTTTTTCAGTGTTGTTCAGAGGGTTGTAGTAAAAGTGGTCACAGACAATCTTATGGGAAATTGGACGAGCTTTCCGGTAAAAATATTTACGATACCTAAAAATCAAGTCAGTCATATAGAAATCGTCACCATCAAAAAACCAATTTTTTCAACATTTTTATTTTTAAAACAGCTGTAACTTCACAAGGATTTGACTTAGGACAGTGGTCAATATGGAGGCTTATATGTAAAATTGACTGGAGAATCGATTCCCTTATTCGAGAAAAAAAGTACGTAAAAAATTCCTGTTTTGAGATGGAATTGCTCTAATGCAGTTTTATCTCGATTTAGGTAATTAAACCATTTTTAGAGTTTAAATCACTTTTTTGATTTAAACAGTGTTTTTCGTACCTTGTAGATCAGAAAATCCCTTCGCAAGATATAGATTTTCGAATATTTACATAGCTCTTTTCTATGGACAGTCATTAAATTTGTATGGAGTCTTGTATGGAGAATACTTGCACCGTGGGGCTTATTTAAACCTGAGGAATCGATGCACAAAAATTCTTCCAAACAAAAATTTACAAAAATTTTGGGAAATTCCAAAGAATCGCCACATTACCAATATTACAACATTACCTTTTAAATTTTTCAAAACTCAATTTGTCGCGAAATTCATCAAGCCAGAAGACACACACACTCAACTCTTTCCCAAAAAACCCCTCCCCGAAAGGACGAGCCAAAGATCACCGTGTCACCAAATGAACCGGTAATTTCCGTGAATTATTGATGGCTCAAACATTTATCTAACCTGGCTGTCTCTTCTGCCAACGAGTCTTTAGAGAGAGGGTGTGCCAACATTGTACAGTCGTCTGCTGCTTCTCGTGTCGTAAAATTCACTCAATCATTAATCCTTCGTTTGCTCTTAGGTGAGCAGAATCTAACAAGTCTCCGCTTAGAGCTTCCAAGATGGATCACCTTGTTGGGATCTCTGTTCTTGGGAATAATTCTTTGAAATCATACGCAGGGGAAAGGAGAGATAGTGGGATCTTAAATTTAGCTTTTTTTTTTCAATTGACTTTTTCAGTTTTATCTTCAACTCTATGAGGAAGAAACATTAAATAATTATTTAACAAAAAAATCCATTGAAAATGTGTCCAAAACACCCACCTCTCCCCTAAACTGACTCCACCAGCCAGCCAAACGAAACACACTCTCGAGTGATTAGCTAAACCGGTAATTAATTTAGAACTCTATTAGCCAAAATGCTGCTGCTGCTGTTGGTGTACCTATCAAGTTCGCCGAGCAGGCTTTCGGCCTTCAAATCTGGGTGTCGCAGACTCTGCCCCTGCCTCGAGTGGGCTTGCCCATAAATGTCAATTAGCGGGCTGACATTCAAGACGACTCTCCCACGCCAAACGTGTGGGGTGAAGAAGAAAGAGAAAAAGAAGAAGATCAAGAAGCGGTGTTTGGTAATTTTTTGGCCAGATTTGTGCCTCGAGGAGGACGATTGCGCGCCGACCAATTTGTAGGCCCTTTACTAGAGCTGGTCGTGGCCGCAAAATTGGACGTTATTTCTGGATGTGAAGAAGTGCGGGGGAGGGGAAAATTGTCCACTCCATTCGGTCAGGAGATAAAAGTTTTCTTGTTTTGTCCCTTGTTGAATCGCGTGTAGGTGGTTGAGGTCACCCATAAGGGCATGAGAAGCAATTCCAAGAAGATACAAAACTGGGAATATGTGAATCGGATAATTTTATCTTATTTTGATTAGGATATACGTTTTGACAGATAGCAGTGGTCCAATTTGGTTCAGGATGGGAATCAAGTGGGTGGTTGTGGTCTGTTTATTTGTGGAAAATTGTGTTCTTCTTCAAATTCATGTTAGGAGGGAAAAATGTGTTTGATTTAGATTTTTTGGATTTTTAAAGAGATTTTCGGAAATAACTAAGTTTTATTTTTAAATGTCAACAAAAATTATGTTAAAAGTAGTGTGGAATATTGAAGCATTCAAGCCGGATTAAATTAATAAAATTAACAAAAAAATATCCTTGTCAGGTAAAGAACATTTACCAATTGTTTGACCATAAGGGTAACCTACGCCCCATTAGGGTGGTCCAAAAATTGCCATTTTCGTCGATTTTCGTACAAAACCACATTTTTCAATAAATCATTACTCCTCACCATTTCAACCAATTTCAATTGTCTTTGATGCAAATGAAAAGTGATTAGTTGGCCCTTTAGCATAAGCATAAGCATAAGCATAGGTGCCCACCCGCAGTTGCTACTCCGTTATTGACCAGGACCTCCAGAAGTTACATCCACGAGCCGTGGAAGATAAGTGGGTGCTATCTTTCCTCGCTTCGCAACTTCTCAAAGGCCCCTATCATGCTGATCAATACCGGCGCCGGCCACGACCAGTGGTAGGGTCACGGGGAAGTGGATGGGAATGTTAGTCCGATACTTGAGTGATAGAGACCGCCCAATCGACTGCTTCTCCGACAAAGTATCACATGAGTTTTGAGGGGGTTAGTAGATGGGTATGAGGTCAGGATTCACGAGTGGCAGTGATGTGACCATGAGCATTTTGTTTATCGGTTGAAATTTTAAATCTTAGGCAGCCGGCTGCGGAAAGATAAATAATTGATTATTTAAAAGTTTGTTTTAATCGAACGCGTGCCAACCGAGCGGTAGCGCTATGGGCTGGACTTATCAGTATATTTTTACTGTTGGTACAATTAAGATAACGCGAGCAAATGTCAAAAATAGTAGATGAGTTAATACTAAAGCTGCCAGTTGGAATAAATTATTACGATCAACGAATATAAACGAAAAGAAAACAGGACACCACGTAACCGATTGTAATGAAATTAAAACAATAGCTTAAACGAACTTAACCGGCGGCGTGCCTTCCTATCAACGATGATAAAAGAAGGACTTATAAATTTAAAATATAAAAAGACTCCAAAAAATACGTTGCATAGTAACCGCGAAGTCCCGCTACTCACAATCGAATCCGAAAGATAGATATCTAGAATTTTAAATATAGTATTAATTCGACCGCGATCCTCCAGAAATTCTTCGTCGGCGTGCCTTCCGATCAACGGTGATGTAAGAAGGGCTTTATTCATTAAAATGATTTTATATCATAAGCCTTAAAACATATTCGTCGGCGTGCCTTCCGATCATCGATGATATAGAAAGGACTTAATCCAGCAATACGACTTGCTTGTCTCGAAAAAAAGAATTCGGATCGTTTCTATCGAAAACTATGTAAAGAGAACAAAAATAAACTCATTGGCCAACGAACGCGCGAACTAAAAATAAAGAAAAAAGAAGAAGAAGAAGACCAATCACCCCATGCACACAAACAGCGACACAAAAGAGATGAAAACAACACGAATCAGAAGAAATCCAATCACCCCATGCACTCGAACAGCGACATAAAAGAGACGGAAAATAACACGAAAAAACAGGACTGCGCGTCCACACAGGCACCGCACTACTCGAAAAGTGATTAGTGATTAGTTGGCCCTTTGAAGAAAAATTGTTTGATATTGGGAAAATTCAGCCTAATATTTGAAAAAAGTCGTATGAAAACTTTAAATGCCGTTTCGAACTTGTCTGGACCAAAGAGCCAAGGCCTGAAAATATTTTTATCGGATTCCTCGGTAAATTTTACGTAACATACTAAATAATTTGAGGTGTTTACCAACAGGATTCCGAGGTATGATTTTTTTGAAAATAACAACAATGTTTATCGACTTGCCGCGCACAAAACCGAAAATATGACGAAAACCAGGAAAAATCTTGGTTTTTCACCAAAACTGTGATAAACTTTAAATTTTTGGGTTCTAAAATTTTCGTAATTGAAAGACGCAACTGAGCAATTCTTTACGAAATCAGCCGATCTGGACCATTTTTTAATTCTGTATATTTCAATTTGGCTCAAACTTTAAGGCGTAATATTGAAGATTTGGCCCTTTTGAAATGTTAGTCTTGGTTCAAAATATTGTTTTTGAAAAGATCGGAAAATTTCACGAATGACATTAGAAGTTGTTTGGGCTAGACTTGAAAAAAAAAAACATCAATTTTCCTGTTTCTTTTTCTTTTATCCGCAGCATCCCCGCAACCAGTGCACAGTGGGCGAAATGGAACCCAAAATCGGACTTAATTGAACGCGGCTGGTTCCCTGGTATGAAAAATAGTGTTTCTTATGTAAAAAAATCCGGGGAATCGATTGGTGATGGTTCCATCCACCGCACGAAACGGCAAAGGGTCCATTTTGCCCCAATTCCCCATTTTTTACATTTTTTCTTGAAAATCGGTCCGTATTTAGAGCGGAGACTTTATGCGGCCATCCAAAATGCACTTAACTTATGTAAAAATGTCCCAGGAATCCAGTAAAAATAACCACTTGCACCGCAAAAATCATCTAGGGTCCATTTAACCCCAATTCCGCAATAAAAGCATTTTTGGCCGTTTTCAAATGTTAGGTCAGATTTTACAAATCTAAACATATTTTTATCGTAAAGATCAGACAATTTTACATAAGAATGACGATTTGCACTTGATTGTTTGACACATTTATGTTGATATAGAAATTAAACTAAATAAAAAGATTGAAGAATCAGATTTGGGCCAATTTTCCCAAACGCAGAATAAACTGCCTTTTACATAGTTTTTATTTTTATCAACATAAATGTGCCAAACAATCAAGTGCAAATCGTCATTCTTATGTAAAATTGTCTGATCTTCACGATAAAATATTTTCAGATTTGTAAAATCTGACCTAACATTTGAAAACAAAAATGCTTTTATTGCGGAATTGGGGTTAAATGGACCCTAGACAAGTGGTTATTTTTACTGGATTCCTGCGACATTTTCACATAAGTTAAGTGCATTTTGATGGCCGCATAAAGTCTCCGCTCTAAATACAGACCGATTTTCAAGAAAAAAATGTAAAAATGGGGAATTGGGGCAAAATGGACCCTTTGCCGTTTCGTGCGGTGGATGGAACCATCACCAATCGATTCCCCGGATTTTTTTACATAAGAAACACTATTTTTCATACCAGGGAACCAGCCGCGTTCAATTAAGTCCGATTTTGGGTTCCATTTCGCCCACTGTGCAGTGGTCCAATCTTCAATGTTTGTTAGGCAAAATTTTAGGAATTTTCTGAACTTTTCGAAAAAAAAAATTTTTAGGAATGCTCATGCTATTTATAAAAAATGCGGCCAACCAAATTTTAAGTACAAGATTTCATTTTTGTACACAGAGAAAAAACAGTTCCCAAAATCGTGAACAAACGTTCATGAAAATGGGAACCACGAACAAAGTTTTCAAATTTCATGGTACGTTTTTCAAAATTGTACCATAGGATTTGAACACTTTGTTCGAGGTTCCCATATTCATGAACGCTTGTTCACGATTTTGGGAACTGTTTTTTCTCCTTGTACTAAAATCACTTTTTAAAAAAAATCATTACTCGTAAGCAACGGCTTGAAAAATGCGAGGTTTTTCTCTCAAAACAAATACAAAAGTTCAAACATTTAAACTTACGGATTTTGGGAAATTGATTTATCCAAGAATGTTAACGATAAAATTATCGTGGTTCGATAACGATAACGAGAGTTCTTGAATGAAATACTCAAATTTTCACAAAATATCGTATTTTCTCCATAATACTCACATTTTTATAATTCGCAATATGGGTATCAAACTATTCGAAATTTTGCATGTATTTGAACTGTTTAAGATGTTTTTTTAAATGAAATATCAAAAGTTTCACAAAATATCGTATTTTCTCGAAAACACTCAAAATTTTATGATTCGCAAAATAAGTATCAAACGATTCGAAACTTTTTATGTATATTAACTGTTTTAGAGTTTTTTTTTTCACTAAAAAGCAGGTTAAATTTCGCTTCGTTTGATATCCATATTTTCAGATCATGAATATTTGAGCACTTTTAAAAAAAGGTATTTTGTGAAAATTTGAGTATTTCATTAAAAAATTCTGAAATAGTTACAACACATGCAAAATTTCGAATCGTATGGTACCCATACTGCGAATTATAAAAATTTGAGTAATTTAGAGAAAATACGCAATTTTGTGAAAATTTAAGTATTTCATTATAGGGTAATTCTCTACCAACTCACACGAAATCGGAAAAAGTTGCCCCGACCCCTCTTCGATTTGCGTGAAACTTTGTCCTAAGGGGTAACTTTTGTCCCTGATCACGAATCCGAGGTCCGTTTTTTGATATCTCGTGACGGAGGGGCGGTACGACCCCTTCCATTTTTGAACATGCGAAAAAAGAGGTGTTTTTCAATAATTTGCAGCCTGAAACGGTGATGAGATAGAAATTTGGTGTCAAAGGGACTTTTATGCAAAATAAGACGCCCGATTTGATGGCGTACTCAGAATTCCGAAAAAACGTATTTTTCATCGAAAAAAACACTAAAAAAGTTTTAAAAATTCTCCCATTTTCCGTTACTCGACTGTAAAAAATTTTGAAACATGTCATTTTATGGGAAATTTAATGTACTTTTCGAATCTACATTGTCCCAGAAGGGTCATTTTTCATTTAGAACAAAATTTTTCATTTTAAAATTTCGTGTTTTTCTAACTTTGCAGGGTTATTTTTAGAGTGTAACAATGTTCTACAAAGTTGTAGAGCAGACAATTACAAAAATTTGATATATAGACATAAGGGTTTGCTTATAAACATCACAAGTTATCGCGATTTTACGAAAAAAAGTTTTGAAAAAGTTACTTTTTGCGTTTCTCTTTGTTTCGTCGTCCGTGTCTGTCGCGGGTGACCATGAACGGCCATGATCGATGACGACCAACTTTTTTAAAACTTTTTTTCGTAAAATCGTGATAACTTGTGATGTTTATAAGCAAAACCCTTATGTATATATATTAAAATTTTGTAATTGTCTGCTCTACAACTTTGTAGAACATTGTTACACTCTAAAAAATAACCCTGCAAAGTTAGAAAAACACGAAATTTTAAAATGAAAAATTTTGTTCTAAATGAAAAATGACCCTTCTGGGACAATGTAGATTCGAAAAGTACATTAAATTTCCCATAAAATGACATGTTCCAAAATTTTTACAGTCGAGTAACGAAAATGGGAGAATTTTTAAAACTTTTTAGTGTTTTTTCGATGAAAATACGTTTTTCGGAATTCTGAGTACGCCATCAAATCGGGCGTCTAATTTTACATAAAAGTCCCTTTGACACCAAATTTCTATCTCATCACCGTTTCAGGCTGCAAATTATTGAAAAACACCTCTTTTTTCGCATGTTCAAAAATGGAAGGGGTCGTACCGCCCCTCCGTCACGAGATATCAAAAAACGGACCTCGGATTCGTGATCAGGGACAAAAGTTACCCCTTAGGACAAAGTTTCACGCAAATCGAAGAGGGGTCGGGGCAACTGCTGTGTGAGTTGGCGGAGAATTACCCTATAAAAAATCTAACACAGTGAAAAAACATGCAAAATTTTGAATCTTTTGCTGCGAATAATAAAAAAATAGTTTGCTAAAAAAAATACTGTTTCATGAAAAAAAAATAGTAATTCATTCAAAAAAATCTAAAACAGTGAAAATGCATGCAACATTTCGAATCGTTGGATACCCATATTGCGAATTATAAAAATTTGAGTATTTTAGAGAAAATACGATTTTTTTTTAAATTTACTATTTCATTCAAAAATCTCTAAAACCTTTAAAATTCATGCAAAATTTCGAATCGTTTGATACCCATTTTGCAAATAACAAAAATTTGAGTACTTTCCAAAACAAAATACGGTATTTTGAGGAAATTTTGGTATATTTAAATTGTTAATTCAAATTTGCAATCGAAAAGGACGTCACCTAATTTTTAATGAAGTTCACAGTTTTGGATGATCTTTTCAAAAGAAATTTAATATTAAAAATTTTAAAATAATTTAAAAATATTAAATTTAATGTTTGATTTTAATATTTTGTAATTATTTTTATTGAAAATATCAAGATATTTCAACAACTCTATCGGCGATAATCTAATGGCCGATTAAGGACGATAACTAATTTTTTAATTCTTTCTTAAATTGACTTAATCCATCAATATCATGTGAATTTTTTAATGTTTACAATATATATTTTTTGATAATGTAGTAAGTTTCAAAGCATAAAGAAACTTACTACATTATCAAAAAATATATTGTAAACATTAAAAATTTCACATGATATTGATGAATTAAGTCAATTTAAGAAAGATTTAAAAAATTAGTTATCGTCCTTAATCGGGCATAAGATTATCGCCGATAGAGTTATTGAAATATCTTAATATTTTAAATAAAAATAATTACAAAATATTAAAATCAAACATAAAATTTAATATTTTTAACTTATTTTAAAAATTTTAATATTTAATTTCTTTTGAAAAGATCATCCAAAACGGTGCACTTCATTAAAAGTTAGGTGACATCCTTTTCGATTGCAAATTTGAATTAACTATTTAAATATTTTTTTTTGAAATTTGATTGACCACATTTTTGGTATTTTTTTTTTCAAAATATCATTTCTTTGGAACTAGATTAGGCACCGTCATTAGCGTAGTTCACGGAGGTATGAAAAAGACAAAAGAGCTTAATTTCGAGCGCATTAGCCGGGGGTTTTCTAGCACTGTAGCCCCTGAAGCTAGTCTGAAAATTTGAACTCAATGGTTTAAAATATGTTTTTGTGAGTCGCTTAAAACATGTCAAAAACATTAGGGAAATTTAGAAAAAAAACGTATTTTGGGAATCCTGCTAGCAAATTAGAGTAAAAAACTGAAATGGGTAGTTTTTGCAAGCGATACTCTTTTGTTTCTGACTAGTCCTAATAACAATCTAGAATTTTGCCGAAGACATCAAATCGATCCGATCCCATCTCAAGATACAGATGTTTATAACTTCTAGTACTCATTTTGTATGACCAGTTCGCTAAATTGTATGGAGACTTGTATAAAAATAGTATTGATGCAAAATTGCTTCTTTTGACAGTTTCACCAAAATTAAATGATTAATAGATTTTTTAAATTCAAATGTGTGATCGATTGCGTGTCATTTCAAAGGAAACATTTAATTTTTATTTTCCTGCATTAATCGCAAAAAAAGTCAGTCGAAAAAATTGCGAAACATGAAACCAACCGCAACGACCCACAGCCAATTAAAAATCAGCCCTTACCCAACGCTTCCTTCGACCCCATCCTGAACCTATAAATAAAAATAATTATTCCGAGCCCACCATCGGAAAAGTGGCCATCGCACAGACATCACAGGCGGCCGTGACAGACGGGCAAATTTCCGCGTGACAGAAAAACATAAAAATAAAATAAAAAAACAGCAAAATCGAATCTGGTTTTCAGTTAATTAAACCTCAATTTTTGATGCATTTAAAATATTTTTCAATCAACACCGTGTGTGTGCGTGTGCGGGCAAATAAAATAAACAAAAAAAATAAATAAAAACAAAGGCGAAAATCGACATGATTGACTGGTTTCTGGGGGGTGAAAGTGGTGTGAATTCGTAATCAAAATCCCGCCCGATTTTTTTCCACTTCACCCACTTGGCATGGAAAATCGGTGGGGAGAAGGGAGTAAGTTTACCGATCCAATTCCACCTGTTGTGAGCTGGAGGTTCGGGTTCAGGCAGCGGGCAAGGTATCGCGCGAGAGGCCAATTGCAGCTGTTGCTTTTAATTAATTGTGAAATGGAACCGACCATCGATCGGGGTTGGGGAATTTATTGAGCTCGAGATTATAGCTGTAGCAAAGGATTTGAAAACAATTAAGTTAAGCATAATTTGTTTTTTTGAGCGTACAGTAGTCGGGCATGTACGTGTGACAAATCATCCTTTAACTAAAATTCCATTGTCCAAATGTCGCACAAAATTTCAGGGTTTGTCAACATCAAACACTCAATTACTTTTTTAAATGGCCTCAATTTCCAAATTTTATATATCTAGATTTCCGTTAATTTGAAATCATAACCAATAAATCCCAAACTAAACATATGGAACCTCTCAACCGATCCTTCTCGCAGAACAACTCAATTATCCTTCTCCGTCCTTGTTCCCAAAAGAAACAAATACCCGCAGTCCTCATTACTCATCTGGTGCCCTTCAATTACCATAAGTTATCATATCAAGACTTCAATCATCGGTCTGGTCGTCAAAAAATCGAACCACCCTCCCCACCGTTCCGCTCATATTTCCCACCCTGCTGTGTGTTTGTGTGCGAGGGAGAAAACGCAGAAATCACCTCAAGTGGCAAAATCGACGGAATGGAAAAGCCGATGAGCGACGTCGCACGTGCCCGTGAATACAAATATCGTCGTCCCAGAAGAACCTGGTCCGTGCAAGTCTGACGACGAAGAAGCAGAAGATGTCGTCCATCATTGAAGAAGAAGACGAAGAAGGCACAAGTCGAGAAGTTCTTGACACAGATTCACCTTGTCAATTCGAGGACGACCGCAATAGTCAACCTGAGCACGTACACACAGACAGCGTGACACATACAGGTGGGTGTGTCACTGTGTGTGTGTGTGCGATTGCCAACAGCCGAAAAACTCATTTGACCTAAGAGTTTTAATCAAGCGTACAAATCTGTTGAAAATTATACCTTTTTCCTGGAAGGTCCTGGGGAACGGGAGCACACACACTCACACACTTGTCATGGTTAGGTTTGAGGAACAGACCAGAAATCAAGCTGGAATTGGTGCTTTACGGTTGACAAGGAAATGTGGCCCACCCTAAAAGATTTTTGGCTAAGGTATTTTTTTTTTCTAGGGATGCGGGTTTTAATTTGTCTTTAATCAGTTTATTCCATAAAATTACTTTCCATTGCAAGTTGAGTGTGAACCAATTAACAATATGATTATTTTTAAATTTGAAGTTTGAAGTTGCACAAATGTTTAGGGGAGCGGCATGTTTTTCAATCGCGCACCTAATGTTGGCATATCAACACTTTGACGTTCTATTAAACCATTTTCAACCCACATCAAGCAATCAATAACTTTATGGGAAGTGAACAAGCAACGTTCTGTCAAAACATTTGCAAACAAATCTGTTATAAAGTGATAAACTGTGAATTGGACGATGTTAGGACCGAGGCTTTGATCAGGGAAACAGGGGAACTATACCCTTTCCCAGCATATTACTATTATCGGCCTATCAGAACTTTGATCATGAACGACAGCTTTTATAAAGTGTTTTTGACTGTTCCAAAGTAATAAATAGCTCAAATAAAAGGGAGCAAGCAACTCTCCATTGCACAGTGGTCCGAAACCGAAATCTAGCGTGACAAAATTGATAGCGGTCACACGTTAAGATTTAGAGCTTTGGTGTCTTCGGGACAAATGATCAGGGTCAATAGGGGCATCTTTTGGTATGGTGGACGTTAGGGTGGTCCAAATTTTAGGGTGGTTCAGAATTTTTATTTTGGCGGGATGACGAGATAGCGCTTTGGTGTCTTCAAAAAAGTTGTAGAGAACACCATTCTGAGCAACTTTGCTGAAAAGCACAAAGCTCTATCTTCAAACGGGAAGTTTCTAGAGCCATTTTTGTAATTAAGGTTGAAGTGTTTATGAAAAAATGAGTTTTTTGAATTTATCAACTCAGGCTTGTGTCGTAGCGAGTTGGTGTCTTCTAGAGATTTGTAGAGCTTATCAAAACACACATTTATCTTCCAAGAGAGCAAAAATCGGACCGTTGAAACGAAAGTTATAGCCAAAATACGACGAAAAAGACGTCATTTTGAAATGTGAATAACTCGAAAAGGTGGTAGAGTTTGACCTCACTCTTGGACGCATCTGAAAGTACACATTTTAGAGTACATTTGCTGAAAATATCTCGGAGGTCTTTTTTGTTTAACTTATTTAATCTCAATTTGAAAATGAGCATTTTTTAATCGTTTTTTGCCCATAACTTTTGATAGAATTGACCAAAATTCATTTTTCAAGAATAAAAATGTTCATTTTGACAAGCTCTACAATTGTCTAGAAGGGCTCAAAAATGTACAAAATGATCTAGTGGTTGTAAAAGAAGAAACAAGTTTTGGCTGAAATGTTTCAGGAATCAACTAAATAATTAAATTTATTCCTGAAATATTTCAGCCAAAACTTGTTTCTTCTTTTACAACCACTAGATCATTTTGTAAATGTTATAGCCCTTCTAGACAATTGTAGAGCTTGTCAAAATGAACATTTTTATTCTTGAAAAATGAATTTTGGTCAACTCTATCAATAGTTATGGGCAAAAAACGATTAAAAAATGCTCATTTTCAAATTGAGATTAAATAAGTTAAACAAAAAGACCTCGAGATATTTTCAGCAAATGTACTCTAAAATGTGCTGCGTCAGATGCGTCAAACTCTACCACCTTTCGAGTTATTCACATTTCAAAATGACGTCTTTTCGTCGTATTTTGGCTATAACTTCGTTTCAACGGTCCGATTTTGCTCTCTTGGAAGATAAATGTGTGTTTCTAAACTCTAAGAACCAACTCGCTACGACACAAGCCTGAGTTGATAAATTCAAAAAACTCATTTTTTCATAAACACTTCAACCTTAATTACAAAAATGGCTCTAGAAACTTCCCGTTTGAAGATAGAGCTTTGTGCTCTTCAGCAAAATTGCTCAGAATGGTGTTCTCTACAACTTTTTTGAAGACACCAAAGCACTATCTCGTCATCACGCCAAAATAAAAATTCTGAACCACCCAAAAATTTGGACCACCCTAATGCCCACCATACCAAAAGATGCCCCTATTGACCCTGATCATTTGTCCCCAAGACACCAAAGCTCTAAATCTTAACGTGTGGCCACTATCAATTTTGTCACGCTAGATTTCGATTTCGGACCACTGTGCATTGATGATACATCTAAAAATGTTGTATTAATAGCGGAAAATGGTAAAAGTGATGAGAATTGGTGGAACGGCTTAGAGTGATTAAAATTGGTATGTTTCCCCTATACGAGAATTTTCCCTAGACTATTTTTTATTTATCACTGGAAAATACGTGTTATTTAACAAAAAATGTTAAAAATTTAATTTATTTTTTCAAAGTGTTTTTCAATGTTACAATGTATTCAGAAAAAGAGTTCACATGGTTTTGATTTGCGGGCCGAAGACAATCATAAATCCATAAATATAGTGACTTGTACTTGTACTTACAATGTACTTGTATTTTTACAGTTTTTTCGATCTCTATTTTTATTTATTATATTCGAAAAACAAAAAAAACGGCTAAATTAAACTTAATTGGTTTGAAAACTGATTGCTGTTGCAAAGCTGATTACAAGTATTTAAATGTTTAAAAGTTGTTTAATGTTTTTGTAGCATATATCCATTAATCAATTTAAGTTTCTACAACCCAACCTCAAATGAAGACTGCTTTCCACCAAAAAAATTGTCAAAAACCATAATAACTCTGAATTTTTTATAACATTCCTTGATTAAAAATACAGTCGACTCTCTGGTTGTCAATATCCAAGGGACCGTCGAGGAAGGGAATCATCAGTTTACAGAACGATGCAAAATGAAGACTCGATTGAAAATATTTTTTTCTTGATACCCAGCTATGGGAGAGATTCATGGCAACGTCCATCAAACAAAAACAAACTAATGTCAAACACCCTTCAAAGCTTCGTTTCGCCAAGAAAAATGTCTATGCAAGCCATGAGAAAGTGAAATTATTGACAACCGGAAGAGATTTTTAAAGCAAACAAAATCCAAGGGACCGTCGAGGAAGAGATCCTTCAAGCAAGGGAAAATATCGAAGAATGAAGATAATTGAAGTATGCAGATTGAAGGGACTGAAGAATTCATCGATAGATGGAGAATTATTGATATCGAGAAGATCGACAGCCAGAGAGTCGACTGTATAACAGTGCCAATGTTTCGAATAACTTCGTTTTGGGAAATGTTATAGCCAAGATTTTGACTTACGCTTTCAATATACCGCAATTCCCCATGAAAACAGCATGATTCAAAAAAAAAGTTCTCCGATCGGGCCCAAAATTTTTCTGGGGGTTCCTTGGCCAAAATAACTAGACCCGTATTTTTATTGTTTGGCCATTATGGTGACCTACGCCGCACAGTGGGCGAAATGGAACCCAAAATCGGACTTAATTGAACGCGGCTGGTTCCCTGGTATAAAACATAGTGTTTCTTATGTAAAAAAATCCGGGGAATCGATTGGTGATGGATTCATCCACCGCACGAAACGGCAAAGGGTCCATTTTGCCCCAATTACTCATTTTTTAACATTTTTTCTTGAAAATCGGTCTGTATTTAGAGCGGAGGCTTTTTGCGGCCTTTCAAAATGCACTTAACTTATTTGAAAATGTCCCAGGAATCCAGTAAAAATAACCACTTGCACCGCAAAAATCATCTAGGGTCCATTTAACCCCAATTCCGCTATAAAAGCATTTTTGGCCGTTTTCAAATGTTAGGTCAGATTTCAAAAATCTGAAAATATTTTTATCGTAAAGATCAGAAAATTTTACATAAGAATGACGATTTGCACTTGAAAGTTTGACACATTTATGTTGATATAGAAATTAAACTAAATAAAAAGATTGAAGAATCACTTTTGGGCCAATTTTCCCTAACGCAGAATAAACTGCCTTTCACATACATTTTATTTTTATCAACATAAATGTGTCAAACTATCAAGTGCAAATCGTTATTCTTATGTAAAATTGTCTGATCTTTACGATAAAAATATTTTCAGATTTTTTAAATCTGACCTAACATTTGAAAACGGCCAAAAATGCTTTTATAGCGGAATTGGGGTTAAATGGACCCTAGATGATTTTTGCGGTGCATGTGGTTATTTTTACTGGATTCCTGGGACATTTTCAAATAAGTTAAGTGCATTTTGGAAGGCCGCATAAAGCCTCCGCTCTAAATACAGACCGATTTTCAAGAAAAAATGTAAAAAAATGGGGAATTGGGGCAAAATGGACCCTTTGCCGTTTCGTGCGGTGGATGAAACCATCACCAATCGATTCCTCGGATTTTTTTACATAAGAAACACTATTATTCATACCAGGGAACCAGCCGCGTTCAATTAAGTCCGATTTTGGGTTCCATTTCGCCCACTGTGCGCCGTGTCAGGGTGGTCTGAAAAATGTCAATTTTCGTAATTTTTCGCAAAAACCACTTTTTTCAAAAAATCATATCTCCACGCAATTTCATCCGATTTTAGCTGTTCTAGACGCAAATGAAAGGTGATTAGTTTGGCTATTTGGGAAAAATAGTGAAAAGTTTCAAAAATCTAGCTTAACATTTGAAAAGGTCGTATGAAAACTTAAAATGCTGTTTTGAAGGTCTCGGGACCAAAGAGCTATGTCTAAAAATATCGTTATCAGATTCCTCGGAAAATTTTACATAACATATCAAAAAATGGTGAAGTTTTGTTTTCAATACTCTGAGATACGATTTTTCAAAATAAAAACTGGGGTTTTCGACGCGCCATGCGCAAAAATGGTAAAATTACGAAAACGGGAAAAAATCGACTTTTTTCACTAAGACTGCAATAACTTCAAAATTTCAGCGATGACCTGTACATGTTAGGGTACCAAAAGTGTGAATCTGTAACGATTTTTCTCAAAATGTTTTAACAAACTCAAATAAGAATAAAAATAATCTTAAGAACTACTGTAGAAATAAGTGGGTGAAAACCCTTGTTAAATTACTTATATAGGGTTAGTGAATTTGGACGATTTCGTGGGCGGTTTGAAATTTATCAATTTTTTTATTTCTTTTTTAATAACATCACAATAAATATTTCAATATTATTTGAGTAATTTTTTTATATTTCAAATAAAAAGCTTGATATGAACCATTTGGAGAATTGTACGGATTTTTTATTTATAAACTAACTTAAGTTAGTAATATTTTCATTCACTGAAGTAAAAAAATGACTGCTTTATTATTTGAAAGGTATAATTTTAAAAGAGCCTAGTGGTGCGGTGGTTAGCGGCTTCGGCTGCCGATCCCTAAGTTGCTATGGGGCGTGGGTTCGATTCCCGCCTCCTGGCATTCTATCGGATGGGGAAGTAAAACGTCGGTCCATTTGCGTAAAAGAGGTTTTGGGTGACTCACCACACATAACCTTCGGACGCCTAGAAATGAGCAGAAATTTGCAACAGAGACCACAAAAGACCCGAGGGTCGGTAAAGTGGATTGCTCTGCTTATTTAAAAAAAGAAATTAAAAGAACTAAGCTTTGTTTCATTTCAAATTAAATTAACGATATTTGATTATTTGGGTGGACGATTCCCGTAATTGTTGAGTCTGTTCTTTTTGAATAAAAATTTCGATTTCGTAACCAATTTTATTATTTTGCCTATTGATTTTAATTTAAGTTTTTGAAAAGAGAGATGAAACTATTGGCACTACGCCCCCAGGGGCATGGCCTTCCTCTAACGTGGGATTTCTGCTCCAGCGCCTCTGACGAGACAGGAGAAACCGGGACCGACGTTTTACTTCACCATCCGATAGAAGCTCAGTGGATAAGGCGGGAATCGAACCCGCGTCTCATAGCATCATCGGGATCGGCAGCCGAAGCCGGAAAAGAGAGATGTAAACCTTTAAAAAATATTTTGAATGAAAACATCAAAAAAATAATTTGAATGCAAACCTTTAAAGGTTTATTTTTAATTGGCTAATTTTCACTGAAAATTCAAACTATTTTACTAATTTTGGCTAAACAAGAATGTTGATCTTGCTTTGATATGAAATGTAATAAAATGTAATCTGATAACAAAGAAGCAAACAAGCAAAAACGTTTCAGCTTTATTAGTCGAATATTAAAACAGCAGTTCAATAAATGATAATACGCATGTCCTACAATTTGTTTCAAAATAGAAATAGAGCCCATCCATAAACCAGGTGAAAACTAATTGAAAAATTTGAAGATTTGTTTTTGTGTCACGTTCAAATTTAGTGTGGGTTTTTTGTTTATTGAAGAATAATTTATAATGAAGCATAATAAAAAGTAGTTTCTGTGATTTCAACATAATATTTTAAGAGTAGTTTAAACGTTTTTCAAGTTTTGCGAAATGATGATACATTTGACGTAAACAGTAAATTTTGCAAAATTTTAAATGCAATTTGAACGAGAAAAAACTATGACTTGATAAGGCACCTTGATGAGTTGTGTGGCCTACCCCGCTACATGTTTTAAAAATAACAATCTTGTGACAAACCTTATCAGTTAGAAAATATTTGCTGAAAATTAATTCAAATATTTGTTGAATGTTGTGTTGTTAAATTTTACGAAATGTTACGAAAGTTTTCAATTTTACAAGTTTCACGTTCCGCGAAGTCGCCAAATTTCATTTTTACTTATAAATATGAAAGTTTGTTAACTAGGGAAATGTTGATGATTTCATTTTGAAAAAAATCGGGAAAGATTTATAAAATTCTTTAAAAAGAGAAAATAGATGTTTGTAGAACAGTTTTTTTTAATAACTTTGGAGGGACCTGAAACGTAAATTTTAATTGATTATCTGTTGTTTTTTAAGAACTTGATTGCTTCAAAATTACAACAAATACATTTTTTTTTTAAATTTGAACATCCTTAATTTCCCTCCACCATCTCATAACTTTCCTCTCTCGCTCCCCCCAATCATTCAGTTTTCCTTTCCATCTTTCCCAACCCCACCCCTCCCCCCTCGCCCACCCCACCCATCAATCCACCTGCCCGCTATTGATTTCCACTGATGTGTGAGATGTTATCTATCATGTCATCAGGTTGAATGAGCGAATGAGCTCTCGGAGTTTCCCTTTGGCAAAAAAAAAAACCCAAAAGAAGTGGGTGGTTGGGGGTGGGAAAACTCCAACCACATGATGCGTGTGTCGTCGTCGACGTCGTTTTCCGGTGGAATTCATTTGAAAGGAGTGTGATTGAAGAACCGGTGCGATAACGTTACCGAGGCCGGGCGAAGAAATGAGAGGAAAATTTGATTTGTTTTTTTTTTTCGGAGTTTTTCTTGTGTGGCTTTGGATTTTTTTTTCTCTTCTGGGTGGGAAAGCGTCGCCCACCAGAAGTGACCGAGCAAAGTTCGAGCCGGAAACGTGATTTATGAATGCCGATTGAGGTTTTTTTTTGTGTGGGGGGATATTGCAATCTCTGACGGATCTGGCAAGATCGGGGGGTTCAGGTGAACTAGCCAGATTGGTATCAATAATTGAGACATGTTTCGATAAGGAGATTTTAGTTCAGATTTGAGAGCATGATAAAAATACATGAAAAGATTTTTAAAATTCAGCAAGACAAGGCACATTTCTAGGGTTAGTGAAATTTCACGATTTCGCGGAAAGCGTGAATTCCGGGAAATTAGGCTTTTTCCGTGAAATCCCGTGAAATTTTATGTTTGTGTAAAACTGTAACGATTTTTCTCAAAATGATTTATCTAACTCAAATAGGAATACACATAATCTTATGAACTGCTGTAGAATTAAGTGAGTGAATACCCTTGTTCAATTACTAACATAGGGTTAGTGATTTTTGACGATTTTGTGGACGGCGTGCAATTCGTGAAATTTATCAGTCTTATCAAATCATGTTTCTTTTTCAAAATAACAACATGATAAATATTATATCTAAACAGACTATTTATGTAAATTTTATAAGTTTTCAATTGTAAAGCTTGATACGAATTATTTGAAGAATTGTTCTGATTTTTCAGTGTTTTTAGAAATTTACTTAGTTTAGTAATAGTTTCATTCGCTGTAATAACAATTTTACTGCTATTTTATTTGAAAGCTATAAAATTCAAAAGAAATTAAAAGAATCGTGCATTGTTTTATTCAACATAAAATGAAAGCTTTGAAATCAACTTTTAATAACTTTACACATTTTTTTCTGAGTCCTGTTTAATTTCAACAAAATTTGATTAGGGACCATCCATAAACCACGTGGACACTTTAGGGGCTGGGGGCGTATGGCGATTGTCCACGATCCATACAAAAAGTTTTTTTGTATGGACAATTGTTCACGAGGGGGGGGGGGGGGGGGGGGGGGGGGGGGGGTTGAGATTTCCAAAAAAGTGTCCACGTGGTTTGTGGATGGTCCCTTATTTGGGTGGATGATTCCCGTGAAAGTTAAATACTACTTTTTTGTTTTTGAATTAAAAATTTTGATTTCGTCACAAGTTATATTATTTTTTATTTTTTTATTGAAAATTGAAACTTTGAAAAGGGAGATGAAAACCTTTGGCAAAATGTTAATGTGCTGAATGTCGCAGAAAATTTCAAATTATTCAACTCATTTTTGCTGGACAAGATTGTTAAATCTTGCTTTGATATGGAATTCAATAAAATGAAGCAAATCAGCAAAAACTGTTTTACTTTATAAGTTGAATGTAAAAAAAGCAGTTCAATAAATGAGAATACGCATGCTCTTCACTTTATTTATGAAAGATTTTTTGATTTATTGAAGAATAATTTTTAATGAAGCATGAAAAATAGTTTCTGTGATTCAAACATAAGATTTTCAGAGTTATTTTAACATTTTTCACGTTCCGCGAAATTTGCGTGAAATTTGATGTTTTGAAATTGAGTCCC